>NW_014011969.1:0-12558 GCF_000611645.1 Monoraphidium neglectum
CTCCCCGGCAGGGCGCCGCCCCCCCTCGACGCGTCAGAGCCTGAGAACGTGTCAAAGGCCATCGCGGCCTGGGGGCTGGACTACGTGGTGCTCACCAGCGTTGACAGGGACGACCTGCCGGTGGGTGGCCCCCTGGCCGCCACTTGGCGGCTGGCGGCTGGCGGTTCGAGCGGTTGAGGGGTGGCTGGCGGGCAGTTGGCGGCGGCCGGCTGCTTTGTGGGGCAGCAGCAGGCAGGTGGCTGTCGAGCGGCCGGCGGGCGGCGCTGTCACCAGATGTATGGAACCTTGAGCTTTGCACGGGCCGTCGAGACTGCCCCGCGGCCTCGGGGCCTGACTTGCATCACACCGGGGCGTTGTTGCCCCCCCCCCCCCACCCCCCACAAACACATTTGGCTCTCATCGGGGGCCTGCCATTCGCCTTCTCGAACCCCTAGGACGGCGGCGCGGCGCACATAGCCCAGACGGTGCGGCTTCTCAAGGAGAAAACAGAGGGGCGGCTGCTGGTGGAGGCGCTGGTGCCAGACTTCCAGGTATCATCGTCGCGACACTGGTCAATGGGGGGGCCGCGAGCCGGCTGGTGCAGCTGCCTGCTTCAAGAGCATCGCGCAAGCAAAGGACAATAGCACAGGAGCGTGGCGCATGAGGCGGAGGTGGTGCGTTTGTTGGCTGGGCCGCGTCTTTGCCGAGCTCCGGATCGTCGCCTGAAATGCGCGCCGCGCACGCCCCGGTCCTTCCCCGCGTCGCCCCAGGGCAACCGTGCGGCGGTGGACCTCGTTGCCGGCTCCGGCCTGGACGTGTTTGCGCACAACGTGGAGACGGTGCCGCGGCTGCAGTCGGTCGTGCGTGACCGCCGCGCCAACTGGCAGCAGAGCATAGCTGTCCTGCGCGCGGCGAAGGAGCAGGTGGGCACGCACGAGAGAGAGCCCCCACATGGCCGGGCGGCGTGCGCCGCCGATGTTAACAAATTTCATTTCGTCAGCGGAGAGCAATGCTGGGATAAAGCAACGCACAGGCAAAGACTTCGATTGTTGCTTTGAGTTGCTGCAGCACATCTCCGTTCGACGTTTTGACCCATCAGATCCCGCAGTGCGCCGCACGTCCTCCCCGCATCTGTGCCCACACTCGTGCACGCACACGCGCCTGCCTGCATGTTCAGGCATCGCCACCCGAGTAAGAGCATTTGCACGCACGCGCTCACGCACGCCCAAACCCACGGGCATAGGACGCGTGCGCGCACACAAACACACACACACACACACACACACACCTACATCTACCCACATACACCAACACACACGCACATACATACGCAGTCACATACACACACTCACACACACACGCACGCGCGCACACATACACACACACACTTCTTCCCCCACCCACCACACCAGGGTGTGCGTGTGACCAAGACCTCCATCATGCTGGGCTGCGGCGAGGCCAGGGAGGAGGTGCTGGAGGCGCTGGCGCTGCTGCGCGAGGCGGGGGTGGACGTGGTCACGCTGGGCCAGTATATGCGGCCGACAAAGAAGTGAGGGCGCAGCTGCGACGCGGAAAGGGACGCTGTTTGAGGCTTTGAGGGGGGCGCGCGAAGCTTTGTGGGCCTGGACGCTTGTGGCGGGCTGCAGCGTTGGTGTGTGGGCTTCAAGGCTGTGTGCGCAGCGCTGCCCGTGTCATTGGGCATGGATGTCTGGTCTTAATAGGCTATTGTCCGCTCACGGCCTGCCACGTCGCCCGCGCGCCGCAGGCACATGGCGGTGTCCGAGTTCGTCACGCCGGCCGCCTTTGAGTCCTACGAGCAGGCTGCGAAGGAGATGGGGTTCTTGTACGTGGCCAGCGGCGCCATGGTGCGCAGCAGCTACCGCGCGGGGGAGCTCTACCTGAAAAACATGCTAGGCGGCGGCAGCAGTAGCAGCACCAGCAGTAGCAGCAGCACCAGCACCAGCACCAGCACCAGCAGCAGTGAGGCACAGCAGGCAGCGACAGCCTGAGCCCTGCCCGTGTAAATCCAATGTGTGTGCTGGGGTTGTCAGGGGTCCCGGTGGTGCGCAGGCTTGAGCGCGCAGGTGGTACGCAGCTCCAGCCTCGAGCAGCGCCAGTCATACATCAGATGCATGAAACGGCTGGCGAAGGGACACTCATGATCATGCAGAGCACCGACAGCACTATGTGTTGGCGGCGGATCCCACGGTTTGCCAGGCGGGCTTCTCGGGAGGTTTTGGGTGTGTGTCACTCTCACGCGTGCAACTGCACAACCCGCATGCTGTGTCCAATAATATACCAGTTCAAAATCCATTTGCAAGCACACGCAGGTGACGGAGATCGGGATGCTGGGGAGGAGCCAGCTGTGGCAGCTGCTGTCCTATCCGCCCGGCACTTGCCCGTCCACCCAGCACTTGCCCGCCCACACAGCTGCCACTGGACTGCATTTCCCTTTTTAGGCATCGTACCGCTGATCACGACGTTCAGAAATCAAAGTTCGCATCACAGATACACATAGCAAGTGCTGGGTACACCGCCTGAAGCTTCGAATTCTATCTCCGTGACCCTCCACGCACGCTCACCCTCGTGACGCTCTGCTCCAGAAGAGCCTTCGTGTGCTAGAGAATGGCCTACTATCACGACAAGGTGGGCGCCTACAACTCGGGCATCTGGCTGCCGTTCGCCCACGCAGCACAGATCCACCCCCCCCAAGAGCAGCTGCTGTCACCTCACTGTTGCAAGGCCTGCCGGCTCGCGCCCGCTCAATGAGTCCAGTAAAAGAGACCTGAAAAATAGCAGCAAGCATTGAATATTCCACGCTGCCCTGCGCCGGGTGTTGGGGCAATCTGGCCTCGTGCAAGCCCCACCATGGGCCTAGACACAGGGGTTACTGGGAACCCTCCAGGGAACCCAGTAGGGCAACTCCCGCCGCCGGACCTTCAGTGAACAGAGATGCTCACACAGGTTTGCTGATCTGTCCCCTCAAGCGCCTCCCCCTCTGTAGAGACAACCCATTGACGACCCCATCACCTATCAAACCCTGCCCTCACACCGCACACAGTATCGCTTCGAGGAGCGCCCCAGCAGCAGGGAGAGGTCAGGCGAGTGGCAGCCGGAGTGGCTGCCTGCTTACAACTGGCGTGGCCAGCGGCAGTACATGATCAAGGCGTATGATGACTACGCCCGCGAATATGAGGACATTTATGTCCGCAGCGTGTGCGAGCTGCGGCGCAAAGGATACAAGGTGCGTTGCGGCACCCCTGATGCAGGGCATGAGTGGCGCCGGCCACCACATTACGAGAAGCAAGGGCTTGCAAAGATCAAGGCACAGAGCCTTGCATGCGCGCGCTTGTCGCGCATCCGCCGAGCCACGCACTAACTCCCCAAGCATCGCACCCCAGCTTGTACCGCGTGACTCAATGCTTGCATCACCGCATGCTGGACCCCGCAGGGCAGCGGCCAGAAGAAGTGGTGGGCAGACCTGTTGGGCTGCGTCACGTGCACCACGGTGTATGGCTGACTAACGGGTGGAGGATTGCGACCTCCGCGGGTGGGATGTCGCCCTCAGACACCCCACCATGCGTGTCGGTGTTCTGCTTCTGTTGCGCAGCATCGTGTACGCTTATCCTTCCAACCGCGGCTTGTGCGTGCGCTGAAGCTGCATTTTGCAGGGTGGTGTGTCTGTGCAGGCGGCTGTTGGCGGCATCCCAGGCACTCCTGCTCCTCTGATGTTTCCGAGCAAAGGGCGCGCGAGCGGGCGCTGCCGCCATTCCTCACCCATGCGCCGGGCGGCAACATGAACACGCGACCGCACCGCATGCCCCATGGCCTTTTTGTGCATTCTATGCGCTTGGTTGTGTGTATCTGTCCTCGAAAAGTCTCCTGCTGGTATATCTGTGTGCATGTTATGGGATCCCTCTTCCTATGCTACAACGTCCTTTTCTTACTCACCCACCCCACTTTCCTGTCCCATCCAATTTGTGGCGGTGTGGACCCCAATGCGCAAACACATTGCACGAAGCATGTTACATCGTTGGCGTTGCATGCTCCAGACTTTCCTTGAGCCGGCGAAATAGGGAAGGCAAGGGGGGCGGGTGCAAGGCTGGCGGGGGCCTGGCGGTGGCGCTGGTCACACGCTGGCAGTCGCCTGACGGCACGAACCGTGCACTCATGCCGTGTGGACTCCAGGTTGTTGCTGCCGCTTGCATCGTCTGCAGTCTTGGTCTGGGTGGCCGCCGCAGGCATTGATACATTTTGCGCCCCACAACCGCCACCAGCTGTGCACTTAATGACTGTATGAAATGGGTTTTCAATACAAATGCAGCCCTCCAGCAAACACAGATTTCAGGGCAGAGCAGCCGGGAGGGTTCAGAGCGACGGTTGGGGTGTGGCCGCATTCCCCTTCCGGCAATTTCGCTGATCTGCTTTGCTCCACCATCCATCAGGGTGCTGCGGCACAGCAACCTGGATCATGGAGTTGCAATGCACTGCATTGATATCCAGGTTGCTTAAAAGTCCTCAGAGCCTGGACTCCATGTGAATGCATTACCGGACTTGCAGACCCCAGCTGCCCGCCCGGCCCCTGGCGGCATTGGTCAATGATCATCTGCTCAGCTTGTTACGTTGTCAGCGTGGCATGAGGCTGAGGATTCGATCGTGCGATCTCTTATACCGGCAACACTATTGAAAAAATCAACAGGGGATCCGGAGGCCAGCTGGCTGACCACACTTACTGTACGGGTTACCTGGTGCTGACGAGCGAGCGGCGTTTGTCGGACACGGTGCATTTGCGTCTGCCGACGTCTCCTTATAGAATGATCGCAAGGCAATTGGGATCACGCAGCTCAGATCGGTCCATGCTTTGCCGCCCCGCGCTCGCTTTCCCCTGCTGCGCGTAGTCCCTGGCGTCAAATAGCCACAGGACACCATAATCTTACGCCGGCAACGCCGTTCCAGCCAAGCGAAGTGTAACGGTGGCTTGTGGTCGCCCACCCCAACAGCGCTACCGAACCGCCCTCAACAGGGCGCTCATTTGCAAGCATGGCGGCGCACAGCAGCACAGGCGGGGTGCACATCAACGAGGTGCACCATGCGCACCCCTACTTCCCGCCGGATACTGTACTGGCGGGCTTCGTCCCGCAGCAGCTGCCGTTTGAGCAGACGCTGGCCGTCTTCTTCACGGCCACGTTCCTAGTGCTGGCCTTTGGCTGGAAGCTGTCAGGTGAGAGCTAAGCAAGACTCGGTCACAGGTTGTCTGCGCAAGATCTACAGGGAACGCACGGCTCGTCACCCCCTGCGGCCTGCGGGCCCTGCTGTCCCTGGCTCAGGTTCTCGCCCTGGCATCCGCCAGGGCTGCAACGCGGCGAGGCGGCGACCCGGTTGCCGCCCCCACGTCCGGCCTCGCTGCGCGGGACCCACCATTGCTAGGCAATTATAAGCACCTGGCGACCAAGGAGCGGCTGCTGGTCTGCTGGTTCCTGTGCACCGGCCTCATCCACTTGATCGTCGAGGGTGAGGCTGCCGCAACGAGTATACGATGCGGCTGCACTGATGACCGGGCTGCACGTGACGGCTGCACACCTGACAGCGGCCTGCAGGCGGCGCCGTTCGCGCGTGCACACGGCGGCGGCCGCAGCGCGAGCCCCTGCCGCGCTGCACCAGCAGCCTCCAGCAGTGCAGCATCATGGCACAGGAAGTGCCTCGGCAGCCGCGCCGCGGCGCTGCCTGCCGCCCCCGCAAGCCGTGAGACCACCCTGCCGCTTCGCATCCCCCGTAACGACGCAGGCGCTGTCGTCCTCAACGCCAACTTCTACAAGGACACGACCCGCAACATCCTCTCAGAGATCTGTGAGCACGCGCAACCCAAGTGCCCCTGCCGCCCGCGCGCACGGCGGGGACCTTGGTCCCTCCCTCAACACGCCGCTGCGCCTGGTGATGCAGCAGCTCTGATTTTTACATAAGGGCTTTTCAAGCGCCCGGCAGGGAACTCATCACCAACGTTGCCCCCTCAAAACCCACCACACACCACCCTGCCACACCTGCACCCCTTCCACCCCCCCAGGGAAGGAGTATGCCAAGGCCGACTCGCGCTATGCCACCCGCGACGACTTTGTCATCAGCATGGAAGCCGTCACCGCATTCATCGAGGGCCCCGGCTGCTTCCTGATCGTGTGGGCGCTCTGCGCGCGCAAGGCGTGGCGGTACGTCGCGGTCGTGCTGGTGTCACTGGGGCAGCTGTACGGCGATGTGCTGTACTTCGGGACATGCATCCACGGCGGTGAGGGCCAAGGCGCCACGCCGGCTTGCGAGCGGCGAGAGGGGGGTCTTGGTGTGACAGCGCGGCCGCACACGAGAGAGCGGGGGTGGATGCCGGGGCTGCTGGCTTTCTAATCCTGTTGCAGGGGTGGACGCGGGGAAAGGTAGCCACCCCCAGCGCGCGCTCCCTGCATCAGCCCTCGCCGCGCAGTGAATGCTCTGCACGACAGCGGCATGACTCTGCTACTGCTGCCCTCCTCATGCCCCTGAGAATCCCGCCCACGTCGCCTCCTCGCCCTTTGCACCCCCTGCTGACCAGGTGTTGACCGCCACACGCGACCCGAATTCATATATTTCTGGTTCTACTTCGTCATCATCAACGGCATCTGGATCGTCATCCCCTTCGCCTGCATCGTCTGGGCCGCCAACCGCATCAACGCCGCCGTCGCAGGGTGCGCGGCCGAGCGCATTGTCTCTTGTTCAAATCAGTCCGACTGGCGGGCGTGGTGCCCCGCTGCTTTTGAGGGCCGCCCGCTGCTGGCCGCAGCATTTGCATGCGCCGAAGTGTGTCACCTTGTCAATCAACACCGTGAGCATATTCTCTGACCGACCATGTGTGGCACCTGCACCAATGTGGTCCGCAGGGAGGACAGCAAGGCTGCGGCGAAGAAGCGCAAGGTCTAGGGCAGCAGGGCTCTGGCTGGCCAGCGCCGCGACGTGTAGCGTGGCGACGTGCGGGTTGTGGCGCAGGCTGACCGGCCACGCACTGCTACTTGATGCTGATTTGGCAGGCTGGCGCCAAAACTTTAGGAACTGCATCGAGCGAGCGAGACTCAAAGTTTTGAAGGTTTTGTGTGCTCATCACCATTTACTTTAGGCCTGGGTAGGGTATTGGACTGCGTGCGGGGCTGTCTGCCTGGAACAAGGCAGACCCACTCACACGGTATCAACGATGTAAGCCCCTAGGGATGCGCAGTGGTTTCGTTGGGCTTTTAATCTGTGGGCAAGATGAGGGACTGGGCGTGGGCGGTCCTGACCCTGGATAGAGTCGCATTAGATGTCAGGGACTTGAAGCCAGACCAAAAACCGACTGGTTGCTGAGTATCAGAAAGGGGTTGGGTGCGGAATCACTTCTACACAGCGTTTGACGCATGTGGGCTGGCCGGGGGTTTGCACAGCCTGTTGCTACAACAGCGCACGTAGCTGCACAGCACAATGAGCGGTGCAGCTGTGTGTTCCCGCATAATTTCATTCCCAAAATGATATAGGTTTGCCTTTGCAAGCGGATCCAGATCGCGATGGCGCGATCTCGCAAGCTCCCCGTGGACTAAGCACTGTTCTCGACAAAATGGGAGAAAATACATCTGTAGTCTTCATGTTATTGGCGCTCGCCATGGCGCTTGCAGCCAGTGGTGGCGTTCAGGTGCGGCGACACACCACGACCCCCGCCGTCGCACTGGCCGTGCGCATGCCTGATTGCAGCCCCGACCTACCATGTAGGCGCAAGAGGAGTTTGCCGAGGAGGTGGTTATCAGCCCTCTGCCAAGCGGCCACATCCAGGTGCGCTGGGTTCCTCCCCAATCATGGCAATGGCCAGGGCTTGCACAGGCCGACGGGTTGGCCAGGCCCCCATGCCTTCCGCTGCTGCAGGCCCGGCCGCATGTGCCCGCTGCAGCTGCTGGCCCGGCCGAAGCGAATCTCTGCAAGGGGCAGCAGGCACCAAGTAGCCGGCCTGCGCGCGCCGCTGCCGCGCGCGCCCCGCAGGTGCAGCTCCAGTTCACGCTGAGCTCGCCCAGCCGGCGCCACTACTCGGTGCTGCCAAAGGCGATCGCCCAGCTGGCGGCAGGCGTGCCCTTTGAGGAGGTGGAGCTGTCCCTCACACAGGGCAGATGGGTAGGTGGCATGCGGCCCGCTCGCCTGCTCGCTACTTCGAGGCTGTCGCTTGTTGCACTCTGAGCTGTGGGTTGCCGTTTCGACCCAGCCGCGTCTACCGCGCCCAAACCAGCAGCACCGCCGATTCGTCGCCCGCTCCTCCCCCTCACCCGCAGCACCACCACGCGTGGGGATCGCCGCTGCTGCCCTCCAAGCCCAGCGGCGCGGTGAGCGTCGCCCGCAGCCGACGCGCGACGGAACCCGCATCTCACGTCGCAGGCACCAGGCCCTGGCGGCCCCTGGCGCAAACGCAGCACCGCCGCTGCCTGTGCTGCCGCGTGCGGCCCTATGCTGTTGCCCAGTGCTGTTGCCCAGCCGACCTGGGTCCAACCAACCACCTGCCTGCATCCAACCGGCGCCCCTCTCGTCCCTCCGCCCCCAAAAGGAGCTGCGCGCTGCCTTCAGCCCCTCCATCCCAGAAGGCCAGCTGCCGCTGCTGTGGGGCAACCTCAGCCACTCCCTCAGCGGCATGTTCTGCGCCTCCCTCAACTTCCTGGCTCGCCCTGAGACGACAGCCCAACAGGCCATCGAATTCGGGAAGCCCAGCGAAACAGGCGGGCGCGCCAGCAACAGCGAGGTCGGCGCCGACGCGCGCGCGTGCGCCGCTGGGCCCGCGGCGGGGGCGATGGGGCCCCGGCCAGCGCGGCTGCGGCGGCTGTACGCGGCGCTGCCAAAGGAGGTCGTGTGCACCGAGAATCTCACACCCGCGCTGAAGCTGCTGCCCTGCCGCGACCAGGCGGGCGTGGCGTCGCTGCTGCTGCACCGCCCCTCGGTGTATGGCGCAGGTGGGGCGCCCCCTAGCGGCGGCTTGTCTGCTTGCTGCGGGCATGGCTGCCTCCAAAGTCCCGAATGCACACCTTTCGACCCCTGGGCAACACGCAGGACCCGTGGATGCCTCAACCTTTGCCAATATTCCCCCCTCCCCCGCAGACTACCATTCCATGCGGGTCGGCATACTGGCGGCGCGGGACGCCGATGGCGCCCTGCTGTCGACGCGGCTGTCCCTGGGCATCACGCTCGTGCTGCGCCCGCCCCAGGTGCAAACCCCAGGCGCCCCTCCTGCGCGGCGGGCCGCGCCGCGGCCGTGCAGCTACAGCAGCTGGCGGCTGGGTCATCTCCTGGGGTCCAAGCTGCGCGGCGCCTGCCCCATCGCGACCCAAAGCTGGCTATTTGTGCAGCTGCCGCCGCAGCTGGCGGCGCAGGCGGCGGTGGGTGAGGATGGTGCGGGGCAGCTGCTGCACCCGCCAGCTTGGCAGGCAGGCGGTGCAGAGGTGCACCGCACCGGCAGCGGCAGCAGCAGCGACAAAAGCAGCGACAGCAGCAGCAGTGGCGAGCAGGCTGAGGATAACATTCAGCAGCAACAGCAGGCGATAGCGGGCGCAGAGGTGCGACCTGCAGATCCACCGCGGCGGCCGGCAGAGTGGACGACAGAGGCCTTCTCTCTGTCACCCGCGCCAGACGCGGTTGTGTTTGGGCGCTTGGGTCAAGGCAACCATGAGGGCGGGTCCATCGGCAGCGGCAGCAGCAGCAGCAGCAGCGGCAGCAATAGGGTGGGTTCCCCCGTGTTATATGCGTATCATCTACAGGCGCTGGTGGAGGAGGCGCGCCGTCAGCAGCCCCGACCCGAGGGGCAGGGCGACGGGCCCGCGGCGCTCGACGTGGGGCAGGCATGGCGGCGGTTTGGCGCAAAGGGTGCGGTCGTGGCAGCCCGGCCGGAGCTCGCCGTTTCGCGGTACACCACTGGGGCCGGCTTCATGCACGGGGGCATGGTGCTGCGCCTCGCTACAGCGGCAGGTGCCGGCCCCGCCGCCGCCCCAAGCGGCGCAGGCACCGGCAGCAGTCAGGCAGGCGGTGGCGGCGCCGCAGACCTGAGCACGGCGGCAGCAGCGGCGGCGGGCAACCGGACGGTCTGCGTGTTCCAGATCGTGCCTTGGTACGTGCGCGTCTGGCTGCACACGCTGACGCTGACGGTCGACGGCGCGCCCGCTGACTTGGACGCGGCGCTGCGGCTGCGCCACGTGTCGCCCGCCGCGGACCGCGCGCGGCCGCTCGTGCTCGACCTGTGCATAGAGCTGCCGGCAGGGGCGCGCGAGGCGGTGCTGGCCGTGCAGTTCAGCAAGGCGTTCCTGCACGTATTTGAGTGGCCGCCAGACGCCCACCGAGGGTTCGACGTGCCCGCGGCGCTCGTGACATACGCGCCGCTCGGCGCCGACGGCGCCGCGGCAGCGCTCGAGTGGGGGTGGCGGCGCGGCGGTGACGTCGGGGGGGCGCGCGGCGCGCCGAGCCCGCTGCTGCGCGCGCTGTCGGCGGCGCGGCCCGAGGCGCTGTACAGCGAGGGCCTGCTCGTGCCGCTGGCGCCGCCCGATTTCTCGATGCCGTACAACGTGGTGTGCCTCACGTCGACGGTCCTCGCCGTGTACGTGGGCGCGGTGCTCAACGCGCTGCTCAAGCGGCCGGGGGCGGAGCTCAGGGAGGCGGCAAAGGGCGGCGCGGGGCGGCGCGCGGCGCGGCTAAAGGCCGCCAAGGTGGTCGTGGTTGTGGTGGTGTTTGGGGGGCTGGCGCTGTATGTGGACGAGGAGCTGCAGGCGCAGGTGATGCAGGCGCTCGCAGCGGCGGGGCTGGTGGAGGCGCCGCCGGCGCCGCAGCACTGACGGGCGTGCGTGCGCTGGGCCGCGGCTGTGCGCTTTGTGCGCTCCAGTGCTGTCGTGGCAGGGTTGGACACAGCATGGGCGGGAGCATGTGTGCAGGGCCACCGTGGACCGCACTGGCGAGGCACTCGTTAATATGTAAATCGTGTCAGACTTTATGAATGCTCTGGACCCAGACTGCGATGCTTTTTGAAAGAACCAGCCACGAACTCTGCAGGCACACACACTGCCACACCCCAAAAAGGAGGCCAATGGGTCAAGTGCGCACTATTCAATAGGTGTTGGGGGACCTTCAAGAACACAACCAGTGCTGCGACAGGGGCTCCGGGAGCCACAGGTGGGCGCAAGGTCGATGGCTGTGGTGCAGCGGCCCCGCTCGCACAAATTGCCGCGGCATTCGCATCGTGCGATATGTATACATTGCGTCTGAACCGCGACTATTGCCCGAACGCCCGCAGGTCACAGGTCGAGGCCCGCAGCCATCATGGCTTTTCTCCGCTCGCTGCCCGCCTCCTCGGCGGCCGGGCAGGCAGCTCGCAGCAGCATTAGCGTGCGGCCATTTGCAGCCTGCCAGCCGCAGCTCGGCCGCGCGGCGCCGCTGCGCCACGCTGTGGTCGTGCGCGCCGCCGCCGCCGCCGTTGAGGAGGACGTGGACGAGGTAATCATCAGGCCCGGCCAGAACCTGCGCAAGGAGAGGCAGCGCTCTCGCCGCTACAAGACGGTCAAGTCGAAGCTGCCGGCGCGCGTCCAGGAGCTCGAGCCGCAGGAGGCCGTCAAGCTGCTGAAGCAGTCGGCGTCCACCAAGTTCACCGAGTCTGTTGAGATGCACGCCCGCATGGGCCTGGACCCCAAGTACTCCGACCAGCAGCTGCGCGCGACCGTGTCGCTGCCCCACGGCACCGGGAAGGAGCTGCGCGTGGCCGTGCTGACGCAGGGCGCCAACCTGGACGCCGCCAAGGCCGCCGGCGCGGACGTGTACGGGTCGGACGATCTGGTGGACAAGATCAGCGGCGGCTTCCTCGACTTTGACAAGCTCATCGCCACGCCCGACATGATGCCCAAGGTCGCCAAGCTGGGTCGCGTGCTGGGCCCCCGCGGCCTCATGCCCAACCCCAAGGTGCGCGCGCGCGTGTGCGGCGCAGCGCAGCAGTGCGGGGCGCCGCGGCTGCAGGCGCTGCTTGATAATGTCAAATTCACGCGGGATGTGGGGCGCACGTGGGACGCCGTCCTTTCTAGCAGTGCCTCTGGGCTGAGGTTCATATGCAAGCGCCCAGAGCGTGATTGGGCCTGCAGCCATGCTCACCTGCTGCGCGCCTGGTGTGCACTCACATTCCACCTTCACCAGGCGGGCACCGTGACCACCGACATCACCACGGTGGGTGGCTCATTTCACAAAGCATACCTTGTATCGTGCCCGGCAGCATCATTGGCTTGGAGCGAGTAGCAGTCAGGGGTTGAGCAGCAGGCGATTGTAGCTGGAGGAGCGGGAGCGGGGACAGCGGCGGCAGCAGCAGCACCAGCGGCAGCGGCCGGGCAGCACGGGCTGCTGCCATTGCCTGCAAGTGGATGGGCGGACACGTCTGGGAGGCGCGCTGCCACATGGCTGGCAGCCTCTGTATCTGTGTTGCGCATCTGCACATCGGCAGCTGTGCGATGCAGCGCTGCCGGCTCGACCCATTCGAACTCGACCAATCTGCACCCCACACACATGCCTGCCTGAGGCCACCACCCTTGGCTCCAACCC
>NW_014011968.1:0-12554 GCF_000611645.1 Monoraphidium neglectum
CGCGCGCGTCCCTCGCGCCCCCTCCCGCCCACCTGCAGCCCCAGGCCCTGCTCCATGTTGTATGTGGCGGCCAGTGCTGCCTGGGTGTAGTGATCTATCTGCCGCGTGGTGGTCAGCGTCACCAGGCTGTTGAGACCGACCTGAAGTCCAAGGGGCAGGGGGCGGGTGGGGCGAGGACGGGTGGCGGGAGTGTGGGGGCAGCGCGCTGCGAGGCGGGAGCTCGTGGGGTTGGCGCCGCCTGGTGGGAGCGGCGCGGGCGGGTCCAGGAGCGGCGCGCATGGGTGCAGCTCCGTCTGCCTGCTGCCATGCGAGCCGCGCGTGGGCGCGCGTACACACAAACACATGCACACACACGCCCACAATCTCTCACAACTTGCCCCACCACACTCTTGTCTCCTTGCGGCATTTGCATCTGACAAATTGGCCGTCCGAATCGCACCCCCCCTTCATGACGCCCCCGTGTTCGTTGCCAACAAACGCGCCCTCCCCTCATCCAACGCAACTCGTGCGCCCCTCTCCCCTCCCAAAAAAAACACACAATCACACTCCCAACACTAACCAGAGAACACCCACCTGCACGCTGCCGTCGATTGTGTTGGAGTCCCCGAGGCTCCGCCGGTACCCCGCCAGCACGCTGCCGCTGCCCAGCATCGTCCCCGGCAGCCGCGGGTGCGTCCGCAGCAGCGCCTGCCCCTGCACCGTCACCGTGCCGCCGTCGGCGCCGCCGACCTCCAAAGGGATCTCCACCGCGTTGGACGCCATCACCATGCGCATCGACGGCGCGCGCGGCGCGCCGTGCGCGAGCGCGGTCGCGTCCAGGCGGCATAGATAGGTGCCCCTGTGATTACTCAGCGCGTCCTGGCGCTTGCGCTCCTGCTCGTCTAGGAACGCCTTCCAGGCGGCGCGGCGCTCCTCGGTGCTCTGCAGCTTTGCACCGACCTCCAGGCCGGAGGAGAGGCCCTCGCGGCCGTATGCGTCGTAGATATCGCGCTTTGAGGGGTCAGACAGCACCTCATACGCCTCCTGTGTGTGGGGTGGGGGGGGGGAAGTTGCAAGCAGGTGTCGGCATGAGTGTGGTCACGTCCGCAGGTGCGGGCTTGTGGGTGCGCGTGTTGTGCTATGTGCATGAGCTGGTGAGTGTTTGTGTGCAGACTAACTGAGGGTCCGCTTCCTGACCAGCAGCAAAGGGGGGGCGCGCGGCCAGCAACTGCGGTGCACTCCATGCAAAAAGTATAGGATGTCAGAGGCGCAGCTGCCACCCCCTCCAGCACTAATCAACGGCCTCGCCGGAACGAGCAGCATGCGACTGCGGACCGTAGCATTCCCACTGCCTGCCGCCGCCCTTAACCGCCCAGCCCACCTGCAGCCGAGAGAAGGCCTCCTGGGCCTGCACTCGCAGCTCCTCATCCGCGTGCTTGTCCGGGTGGAACACAGACGCCAGCTGGCGGTAGGCGCGCTGCAGCCGGCAAGGAGGCAGGCAGGGGAGCAGGGGCAGCAGGGCATGGGCAGGCATGAGGGAGCGCTAGAGGTGCCCGAAGCGCTGCGTTTGAGCGGGGCAGACCAGCCGCTGCAGCAGCGGCAGTACAGTCGGGAAGCTCCAGCAGCAGCAGCAGCAGCAGCAGCAGCAGCAGCAGCAGCAGCAGCAGCAGCAGCAGCAGCAGCAGCAGCGGCGGCGGCGGCAGTGGCGGCGGCGGCAGCACCAGCCACAGTGGCAATGAAATTGCGCTTCGGCGTCGGTCGCCCCACCTTTATCTCCTCAGTGGTGGCTTCCCGCGGCACATTGAGCACCGCATAATATGACATCCCGCCGTCCTCCCCCTCCTCAGCCGCCATCGCGGTGAGCGCCGCCGCTCAGGCGCCCTTGGCTGCAAGCTCGATTTGGTGCCTTATGTTGTGCGCACGGGCGCTCCAGATCCTGTGCTGGCCCGTCCACCTATTCAACTCAGGCACGGCTTCTGATGCGCGTGTCTGCAATCCAAAGCAGCACCCACTGCAACAGCAACCTGCACGTGAGTGTCGTGAGCAGGTGCGGTTGGGAGGCATGGCTGCCAGCGAGCGGCGATGCGCCAACAGCAGGCGTGCGCGGCAGCCACGGCAGCCGCACAGAAGTCCGTCCTGGCTGCCATCTCTATGCATCAAGATTGCTCCCCTGAAATGGCATCTGCTATGCCGCACGAACTGATGCTGCGGGGTGACGCTGCACAATTCTGCGCAGTGTCGACAAACCTGCGCAATTGCAAAGCTTGATTGACCACCAAAAGGCACTGCCGCTTGATCTGAAGTATCGCTGCAGATCCTAGGTGCGAAACAACGTTTTGAAGATCACACAGCAACTGCAGCAGGCCTGGATGGGGTATGTTCTTCAAAATTGCTGGCTAAAATGAATCGGTGTAAGTGATGACACATAGAAAATGACCCCTCCGCGCGCCACTGGCCAGGCCAGCCACCTCGGATGACTCAGACACAACGCATCAAAGTATCAAGCATGGCAGGCTACTCCTGCACATGCAATGAGGTTTGCGGCATATTCAGGCCATAAGAAAAGAAGAACTCAGTCTGATCCTGTTCTACATCACGCTACCGGTGTTAGAACAGCGCGGCTTCGGGCGCTGTGGGGCCGCACAGCGGCCACTCCCGGGAGTGGGCTGGGCAGGCCTGCAGTCCTTTTGACAAGGCAGGGTCGCCTGCTGAATGGCCGCCGCATGAAAATTGATGTAGCTGTCAGCTGAATGTGACGACAGTCGCGCTTCAGCGCAGTTGTTGGGCCACGCCGTTGAGGCATGGCCAGCCTCTCACTCGTCTGACAGGCTGCCTCCCACCTTTGCTGCCTCGCCCTCTGACCAGTACCCCAACCCTTCAGTTTCCGGGCGCCGTGTGGGCATGACATTGCGTTCCATGCACATTGTTATGAGCTGGTTTCAAGCCCTTGGGTATTCATGTGCACACATACCAGTAATGTGTCAAAACCGCGGCGATTGACAGGGGTCCTCGCATAGCCAGCATGCCTGGGCACACCAGCGTTCGCCGCACTGCATGCTCCGGAGTCAACCACACCCGCAAACAGTGAGGGTTACCCTGTTGCATGCCTGTCACCCTTGTCTGACTGCTGCTGGCACAAGCGTATTGCTCTTTGACCAAAAGTGTGCTGTGCCTCACAGCGCCCTGGACCATCCACTCTCAAGGACACTGCGAGCATATATACAAGTTTGATAAATCCTTGTCATGGCAGAAACTTTTGTTGACGCGGCGGGACTGCTTGGGTTCCATTGCATGCAAATCACTTCATCAGTGGCCGCCGGACATCCACGGCTGTCCATGAGTCCAGGAGGTGGAGCACCTGCGCCTGGTGGCTATGGCGACAGTGCGCTGCAGATTCACAATTGGGCGGATGGCTACCCTCTCATGTCATCATAAAGCACGTCAAGTCACATTCAACACTCCGAATTCTGCGAGCTACAGGACTTTTGCGCCATGGCGACCAGATCTGCGGTCGTGCTCACGGTGGTCTCGATAGCGCTGGCCGCGGCAATTTTCTACCACTTCAACTTCCGCCTGGTACCGTACATGCAACCGCTGATGGTGCGACACAAGGAAACTGTCCCAGTCGCTGAGCTCAGCATCACCGACGCGCGGGCTGCGGCTGGCTGGGGACACACACGCAGCAACTGGGCAGCTGGCAACATTGAACAGTAGCTCCGGCGCGATCGGCATGCGAGCACTGCAAAGTCCATCCGCCTCCTCGCCTTGCCGTCACAACACATGCCACCCACGCATCCCAAACCCGGCAGGACTCATGCGGCCTGGCCGGCCCACCAAAGGGCACCCCCAGGCCTTTCTTCAAGCTGGGCAACGCCTTCCTCGACGGCCTCCACTGCCTCATCACCCCCTTCTTCCTGGACTGCGTCGGGCAGCCCGCGGGGCGCTTCTGGGTGCGCGGCCGCACACGCCTGGGACTGCGCCCGAGCGGGGTCGGCCACAGGAGCCCGGGCGCCTGGCGCCGCGCACGGGCGCCGCCTGTGCGGGGCGCGCAGCGAGGCCGTAACAGCAGCGACGTCAGCAGCAATGGCGGCGGCGGCGGCAGGCAGGCAGCCCCCGCTCTCGGCGCCGTCCATCCCGTCCACCCCAGCAAAGCCTGTGCGACCGGCCAACTGCACCTGCCGGCCCCCAAACCTTTCACCGCCCCACCCTCCACCCGCGCACCGTCACCCGTCCCGTACCGACATCATCCGCAGCAGCCCGCACGCCCGCCCACCACTGTCATCACCCGCCACCACACCGCGTATATGTAGTACCCGTGTGCAGCAACTCCTGCACGTTCCCCCGCCCAGGTCGGCACGTGACGTCATCCCTACGTCACCACCCGCAGGTTCTGCAGACCCTGGCGACGGCCACGCCCGTGGTGAGCCTGCTGGCAGTCGAGGAGTCGCGATCCTCGGCCCGCGGCCTGGTGCGCTGCGTCTTCCTGGTCCTGGTGGTGGCGCAGCTGCTGGGCGTCAGCGTGGCGCTGCCGGCGCTGTGGCTGCCCTGCTACCTGCTGCTGTCCAAGCACAGGGTGGAGGGCGCCTTCCTGCCCGCTGGGAAGGTGGGGCGGGGCGGCTAACAACGGGGACGGTCCAGCGGCGTTGTTTGCGGAAAGGGCGGGGCCTGCCATCGGCGCGCGCCGGCGCGTGCGCGCGGGGGATTCCGGGAGTGTTGGTGCCGTCCAAGCCTGACGGTCGCAGCAATGGTGGATCACAGAACGTTGGGCTGACCCACACGCATGGGCGTTTCTGCTGCCCTTCCCCTCCTCATTCCACCAGCTTCGGTGTCCCGGCTGCCCCTCCACCCCCTCCTGATCCCCCCACCCCCGTTGCACGCAGGTCCCCGCGATCGCCGCCCAGGCCGCCATGGCGACCGCTGTCACCCTGCCGCTCGTCTACGCCACCCGCTTCCCCGAGGCCGCCCAGCCGCCGCTCATCGCCGGCTTCAACCTCGCCGTCCCCTGCCTCGCGCTGCTCTGGACGCTCGCGCCCGGCGGCGCGCGGCCCGGCAACGCGGCGGCGGCGGGCGCGCTGCGCTTCGTGGCGCTCATCGGCTTCGCGGCCCACGCCCTGTCGGTGGTCGACCTCTTCGTGCTGTCCCACGGCGGCGACGCTGACTCAGCGCGGCGCGAGCTGGCGGCGGTCGCGGCGAACGCGTCCGCCGACGTCATGCCCGCGAATTTCATGATGTATGACTTCCTGGGGGTCCTGGGGTCCGCCCTGATATTTGTGTTGGCAGAGGAAGGGCTGGCGGGGGCGGGCGCCTTCCTGGGCCTCAGCCTGCTGGCCGGCCCAGGCGCCGCGTTCGGCCTGGCGTGCGCGCGGCGGGAGGCGCGGCTTGCGGCCGGCGCGGCAAAGGCGCCGCTGCCGTGCGGGGCGCCGGCCGTGGCCGCGGCCGCCAAGCGAGACTGAGTGCTTGGGGACTGACAAGGCTGCCTGCTGCTGGGCCCTTGACGCAAGACGGCCTCGTATGCTCATGCTTGCTCTTGATGCACATAGTCACACGGAACACTACTGTGTCAGAATCGCCGGTTGTGAGAGCTGCGGGGAGGGGGGAGGTCACACGACTAGTGCGGGGGTTGTCGCTCCCACAAGCCCTTGTCAACCGGCTCAAGATTGCATCATTCGGGCAGCTGACACATCCTTGCTGCTGTCACGCAACCCATCCACCTGCCATGCACACTTGCATCGTGCGTCTCATGCTCCCTTTCGCCGCCACCCCCACTCTGCTGGGCCCCCACACGAGAAACTTTTCTCCCCTGCTTACAATGCCCCAGCTCTCAAGACCGCATCGATGTTGCCCGCCACACCTTGCTGCGCGGTGTGTCCCATAGCCTGCACGACCAAGCAAGCTGTTGCGCTGCCTCTCACGCAGCAAGCAACAGGTAGCCCGCACAACCCCTTTCGTTCCCGTGCCGACCCCTGACTGATTGCATTTGTAACCGATGCCAAGGAAGGACACAGGGTGTGCAAAGGGGCAGAAACACAAAGCATGCATGCGGCACGCATGCAAGTGGTGGGCGCTGCAGAACCAACTGCCTGCTGCGGCTGCCACACCAAGACTCCCCTTGGACGGGCCGCCAAGGCAGCAGCAGCCCGCAGTGCAACAGAGCTAGTTGCATCCCTAAAATGTGCGGCGCAAACGCCACGCCACACATCACCGGCGCCCCACGCCATCCCCCCGGTCCCGTGCCAGACCCTCCATCACCCGCCGTGCCGCCTTGGCCGTCCTCACGCCGCCCAGCTGCGCCGGCCGGCCCGACACCCCTGAGACCCCTCGCTGCCCCGCGCCCGCCACTGCGCCGCCGCCGCCGCTGCTGCCGCTGCAACTGCTGCCGCCCATCAGCGCCGCAGCGAGCTCCACGCTGCGGCCCCTGGGGTGGTATTTGTGCTCGCACCGCCAGTCAACGCCGCGCCACTCCAGGTTTGACCGCAGCCGCCCCGCCTTGCAGGCCGCGTCCGTCTCCGCGGCGCCGGCGGCCGCGCCCGCCGCAGCCGCCGCCGTCGCCGCTGCAGAGCAGCCACCGCAAAGGCCTGCGATTGCGCTACCAAGGTCCCGGCGGAGCCTGCGGTCTAGCCGCATGGCCAGCCCCGCACAGCCCTGGATCTCCCGCCGCTCACGCTGCGAACCGCGGCGTGCTGCTACCACCTCCCGGCACAGCCTGCGGCTGCGCGCTTCGTACGCCGCCGCCGCTGCCTCGGCCGCCGCGTGGCACTCTGCCGCGCGCGCCGAGCACGCCGCCGCAGTGCCGCCGCTGCTTCTGCCGTCGATGTTACTGCCTGCGTCTGCGCCGCCACCCCCGCCCGATGGCCGAACCATGGCGGGGTCGCGGCACGAGCCACCGGCGCACCTTGGTCGCAGCGCGGACACCCCTCCGTCGGCCCCGCGGCCGCCGCCGCTGGCGCCCCCCTTGATGCACGCCTGCTCCACCTTGCGCCGCCCCGCGCGCAGGTCGTGCGCAGGCAGGCGCGCAGCACCCAGCGCGCGCTCCATCAGTGGGCCTGGCAGGCAGTTGACAAAGCCGACTGTCGCCGGCTGGCGTTTGGCCGGCCCCCCGCGGCCGTCCCAGCGCCCGCCGTCAGCACCACGCAGACTTGTGACGTCACCAGCCTCTGCTGCGGCTTCGCCTGTGCAGCACTGGCCACCGCCAGCCGCGCCACTACTATAAGCAGCGGCCTCGTCAGCGGCGTCCGGAAGCCCGAGGGGCAGCAGCAGCTGCTCGTCTTCCCCCAGGCGCTGCAGCGCGTCTGCAGCGGACGGCGGGCCGTCTGCGGGGCCTGGGGGCTCCCCGGGAAGAGGCCCTGTGTGGTCGAGGGACACGGGTTGACGCAAACATGCATGAGCCGATGATTGCATTGGCAAGTGACTCTGAAGGACAGCAGGAAGAACCAGGCGCCCTCAAGGCGGCAATCCAGCCCGGTCGTGCACCCAGCAAGGCGGCTGCACTAATCAACGCGCGCCTCCGAGCGTGGCACCCGGGCAGCAGCCGCGCGCGCACCCGTGCACCACAGCCGCAGCTGCCGCCGCAGCCGCGCCTCCAGCCCTTCCCCCAGCTCTCCCGCCGCCGCGCTGCGCGGGAACGCCGCGGCCAGCAGCGCCGCCGCGGAGCGCGCGGTCGCCGCGACCCACAACCGCAAGTAGGCATCCCCCGCGGCGCCGCGGCGCCCCATGAGCGCGGACACGTAGTGCCGCGACATCGCCGCGACGACGCGCGCCTGCAGCGGCGCGGAGGCGGGGTCCTCTGGCAGGAAGGCGGCGGCGGCCGCCCACCACGCCAGGTCTAGCACGCGGGCCGCGTTTGCCGCCTGCATGCCCCAGCTGCGCCACGCCAGCCTGAGGGAAGGAGCGCGGCGGCGGTGCGACGGGCGAGGTGCAGGGCAGGCAGGGCGAGGGGGGGTAAGCATGCAGCCGGGTGACGGAGGCGTCAGAATTCTGAGCGGTCGGGCGTTGCTGTCCGAGATGCTGCGTCCTGTATGAGCAATCCCAGCGTGATTCCAAGATGGGTCTTGTACATGCACGTATGCATGATAAGGGCCGCAGCGCTGCCACGGCCACCCACCTGGCCGCCTCTGCGTGCAGCGCCTGCGACGCAGCTTCCACCGCCGCCTGCAACGCCTCGTGCTCGCTGCAGGGCGCCCAGCCGAACGGCGGCAGCAGCACACGCTCGTCTTCACAGGCGCACGGCAGCTCCACGCCACCCACCCAGCCGCCGCCGGGCTGCTGCTGCTGCTGCTGCTGCTGCTGCTGCTGCTGCTGCTGCTGCTGCTGCTGATGGCGTGGCGGCGCGGGGGCGCGTCCGGAGGGGTCACCCTGCGCAGCGCCCGCTGCTACGCCCGCCCCGAGGAGGCTGCAGCGCGCGCTGAGCGCGTCAAGCTGCCGCAGAAGGCGCGATACTTGCGGGTCGGCCGCCTGCGCCTGCAGCAGCTCATACACAGTCTTTTGAGGGCCCATGTTGGAGTGCCCTGCGCTTGCCCTCACGGCAGCACGAGCGCTCGTCGGCGGATGCAGCAGAGGCGGCGTGGGAATCACGTGGTGACAATGTTAACTTCAAGCATCAAATGACGTGCCAGATCTTATTGTATTTCATCGACCAGCGAAACGCCTTTGTTGCGTGAGAGTCCACGTGGGACGAGTACAACATCCCCGCCAAAGGCCGCAAGGGCCGGATGTGGATTTGCAACGAGTCTACACAAGTAGCTTGAACTCTGGTATTCTAATTCAATTGATAACTGCTACGGTACCGTGTGCAGTTGACTGAGTTGACTGCAAGGCCCTGATCTTCGCGCGTGCTCCCTATGCTGTCTAAGGGCTCGTGTTGCCTTGTCCTTGGTGCATGCTGACTGGGCTTTGAATTGCTGCCCACACACGGCCGCTGTCCTGCACGTCTGCTACTGCAAGTCTGCTACCTGGGCGCAAGCAAATGGTGCTAGAAGCGTCCTTTTGCCAAGCGTTTTGGCGCATGTGCTACCATGTGTTGCAAATTACCATTCAAAACACCATGAGAAAGTTCACCAACTCCCGCTGTGTCGCCCCTCATTGCCAGCACCCGCGCAGGACTTGTCCCGCAGCAGCCCACAGCGCCCAACTCGTCATTGGCTTCGCCCTGATGGCCTCGGGGTGACGCGATGACCTGCTTGGAGGGCTAAGGACGCCATGACGGGGACGCCATTCCCGTGGGCGGCCCCCCCCTTAGGCCTGCATGTTGATCTCACTGCTTTGCATGTTTGGATGGACACCTGAGCGCCTCGCTGGGTGTCGAGGCCAGTGCTGGGGGGCCCTGGCTTCAACAGAGGTGTGTGTGCGTTGCATGGCCTCGGCCTGCCGTCCTCTCGCCACCACTTCTTTGCGCGGCCCTTTTTCCATGGGCAGCCGCCACCATCACGCCTGCGTGACCGGCTGTTCCAGGTTTACTTCTCTCAAGAGGGAGGAGGGGTTCGAACGACGCGTACACAAACGTAGTTAAAAAGCCACACCCTTATTGGCTACACATGGGCGGTGACACAGAGGCAACAACGTAGCACACAAAGCTCAAGCTCTCAGGCCGTGCTGCGAACCGCCTACCCCAACAGCCAAGCCGCTGCTCCTGGCCCGGCGGTGGCCATCGTCCCCGGCGAGGCAGCGGCTGCCAACCAATCGCATGCACAGCAGGTGATCCAGCAGCTGATCCAGAATCGGGAAAAGTGGAGGGCCGCGGCGTCCCTACTGGGTGCGCTGCGGTGCTTTCCGGGGCGGCGACCGCTTTGAGAAGGCGGCTGTCGTCCAAAGCCGCTGCCACCACCGCCCGGCTTGGTGTTGCCATCGTGCAACAGATTAAACCGTCAAATAAGGCGAGCTGCTGCGGCCTACTGCTTGCCGGCGTCGGTCTCTAGTGACTCCACCAGCTTGGCCATCTCCCCGCTGTTGTGCATCTCCATCAGGACATCGCTGCCGCCGATGAACTCGCCCTTCACAAACACCTGGGAGGAGGGGAGGCGCGAGCGCGGGTCTGAGCTGTCTGAGGGTGAGCAGCGGGGGCAGCTTCTGCCCTGCTTGCCTGTAAATCTTCTTGCGCAAGACCTCAACTGCACTCGCCTGCCCTCCGCCCAGCCCCTGGTCCCACGACTCCTCCGTCCTTGCTCCCGCCCCTGTTCGGCCGTTGACCCCTGCGCGGCCCCGACCTGCGGGATGGTCGGCCAGTCCGTGAACTTTTTGACCCCCTCCCTGATGCCCGCGTCAGCTAGCACGTTGCTGGACCCATACTTGAGGCCTGGGGGCGGCCAGGGGGTGGCCGGCGCCAAGGGTTGGGGGTGAGGGTGGATGGGTCGGGGGTGGGTGCAGCAAGGGGGTGCACAGTTGCTCGTCACAACGTCTCCTGCAGAGCGAACAGCCGGCCGCCTGAGAGCGCGCGCTGCTGCTGCAAGCACCAGACTGGCGCCTTTTGCAGCCGCCGACGCAACGACAAGGCGACGCTCTGGGCAGCCACGCACACGCGGTCGGGCGGCCCTGCTGTGCATCGGCTCAGCGCGGAGTGGCGCTCGCGGGCTTGGCTGCGTGCCGCGGTTCCCACCGTAAGCGTCCAGGATGCGGCATGCCATATTGCTGAAGCCGCACTGCGGCGCGTCTGGCGTGCCCTGCGGCCGCGTTTGCAGGGGCGGCAGCAAGGGGGCAGCGCTCGTCCCTTGGCGCCGTGCACAGCAGGGGGTACGAGGGCTGGCGCTGCTGGCTGCACTTGAATGCGTCAGTCCCGTCACCAATGGCTGTGTGGGCATCCCGCTGCAGGGGTTTGCCCCTGCATCGCCCTTTGGTAAGCACCCAATCATCCCCTCACCTTCATGTAAATGAACACCTTGTTGGCCGCAATGTCCCGCTTGATCTGCTCCGCAGCGTCCGAAGCCGGCTCTGCCTTGTACTTTGGCTTGAAATCATCGTGCGTGTCGTTGCCAGTGTCGGTGCCGATCGCGAAGCCTCGAGCCTGCTGCCACGACGCCGCTGCTCCCCAGCCTGCAGCGACGGCAGCGCGCGCGGCAGAGCGAGGCTATGGCTTGCATGCGGGCAAGGCGCACAATTATGCCGGCCTCTCTGCGACGCATAGTGGCAATGCATGTACTCACAAGAGTTACAAAACTCACCCGCGCATCGCCTGGTAGTGAGGGCCACTGCGTGCTGAGCCGCGCGCTGCATGATTGCTAGGCGATCTAGGCTACCGTATGTGCTTTATACAAGCCAGCAACAACAGAAATCTGACAAACAGGTGCACGTGGGATTACACACGCCAGTTTTCAGGAACTTGCAGCGTCATTCAAGAGATCGATACGGCCCGGTGGCGGCGGTGCGGCAGTGCGGTGCGGGCAATGGGCCAAGCCCGCGTTGCCCAGCTGCAACACGGCCTCTTGCATGCTCCACAGGATACACTATTCCCCGACGCTGCATGTTGATGCTGCACTGCAAAAACACAACGCCCCAACACTGTGGCTTTCATGGGCAGCGCCTGTGAGAGATCTGCACATGTCGGTCTGTCGCCGTTGATGTTGTGCCCTTCCCAGGGCCCTTGTGTCACCCGACAGCCGACGCAAGCTTACACAGCAAGTAGAAGCTGTCTGCGCATGCACGCCATACGTGTCACGCCTGAAAGCGGCCCGCGCTGCTGCCGCAGACACCGCAGCCGAGCTGATCCTGTGCGCACCACACACCACAATCACACCTGTGAGCCGGCGAGACGCACCTTACAGCCGGATATGCACACGCTCGCGCCGGCAGGGGTGGAACCAAACACGCACTGACTAGGAAGACAGCAGCTGGAAGGAGAGGACAAGAGCACAGTCACCGCAGCAGCAGCAGCAGCAGCAGCAGCAGCGGCGCCCGCCACCGCACAAGCGTCGTCGCAACTACGAAAGGAGCAGCTGTAGCGTGAAAAGTTGCAGCGTCGGCAACTGGGGACGGTCGCTCAAGGGGCGTTAGCCCCAGCGCCCTCAGGATCTGACTCAGCGGCCGCCACCGCCGGCTGCGACCGCTCCCCCTCGCCCTGCGGCCCCGCGCCGCCCGCTTCGCTCGCCGCCTCCTGCCGCTGCGGCTCCGCCTGCTGCGGCGGCGCGGGCTGCTGCTGCGCCTCGCCGGCGCTGGCCCCGGCGCCCGGCGCGGGCTCCTGCTGGGCGGCTGGGGCGGCCTGGCCCGCGCCGCCCTCGCTGGTGCGGCCCAGCTTGGAGATCTCCTTGAGGATCACGGCCTTCTCCTCCTTGAACTGCTCGTCGTCATCTGGGGGGGCCGCGGCAGCAGGGAGATCGGGGATCAACGACGGCGGGCGAGGTTCAGGAGCTGGGGGCAGCGGGTTCGCCAGCGGCGGGCGCGAGGCGGGGCGCGCGGGGCGCCCCGGGAACAATGCTGCGCTGAGCGTGCTGCCGGTCCTTGTCGCCCGCCCCCTCCCCCCCACCCCCCTTCTCCTTGCGCACGGCTTCCACTCTGCTGTGACTCTGAAATTGCGGTAAAGTACCCCCGTCCCTCACGCGGTGCCTGAGCCGGACACACC
Source organism: Monoraphidium neglectum (assembly GCF_000611645.1). Classification (NCBI taxonomy): domain Eukaryota; kingdom Viridiplantae; phylum Chlorophyta; class Chlorophyceae; order Sphaeropleales; family Selenastraceae; genus Monoraphidium; species Monoraphidium neglectum. Next base: position 12,524 of record NW_014011968.1, read on the forward strand.
CCTCCTGCTGCATGGCAGGCCCGCGTAACCA
>NW_014011967.1:0-7781 GCF_000611645.1 Monoraphidium neglectum
GCCCAACCCAGCCTCGCGCGCGGTCTCCTTACAGGAAGCGGCTGGTGTGGCGCGTGTAGGACAGCGGGATGGGTGTCCTGAGGATGCGCTCGCAGCTGCCCAGGGCGTCGTGGAAGAACGTGAGGTTCTCGTCCATCCTGATGCGGTACAGCTCGTGGGGCTTGGCGGCGCGGATGGTCTCGGAGATGACCTGTGAGTGGCCCGGGACAGGGTTACGGAGGGATAAGGGGCGGGGTGAAGAGAGCAGGGCGCAGGTCGGGGTTCAGGGACATGATGGGGGCTGGTGAAGGTGGTTTCAAAACCGCTGGATTATAAGGTGCAGCGGTTATCCACTACTGGCTAGCAGTGATAGAAAATCTCCGTGCTGCAAGAGCAAGGGTCGCCAACCATGAGACCCCCTTTTCGCACTTGCAGGATGAAGTTGGGGCGGTGTGCCGAGGAGCACAGCAGCTCGAGTTCCAGGGGGCTCAGCAGGTGCTGCGGAGGGTTGGCACGGCCGTGGGGGGAACGACGGGACAAGGCCAGGTTGAGATGCGCGGCAGCACTGTGACGGCAGCCTGTCTTGCAACGAGGGGCCGGCCAGGGCAGGCGCCGGCGCCTGGCTGCGCGCGAGGGCCTCTCATGCAACGCGGCCGGCCCGCCCGCACTGGCGGCCGCACGTGCAAAGCGTGCACCTTTGGAAGGAGGTGTAATTGACACAGCAAACCCGTGATCAGTCACTGCAATGACACACACACACACACACACACACACACACACACACACACACACACACACACACACACTATCACAGCAACCACTACCCACCCCAACCTCCTTCTTGACGTCCATGCTGTCCCTGAGGTGGCACATCAGGACCTGCGGACACATGCCGGCGGTGTCGGCATTATTAGACACCAATGATCAAGCGCGCGTCCGCCTGCTCAACATCGCCCCCCACCTTTCCCTGGACCTTGACCCTGCAATTATGAAAGCATGGCGCATAACAGCCGGGAGCGCAGCGACTGCGCGCACGCGTCTGCTGGGCGGCTCTGAATCGTGCATGCACCTTGGGGAAGGCCATAGCCCAGCATGCCAGGGTCTCCTTCAGGTGGGTGTCCTCGTCAGCAAAGAACACCAGCCCCTGACAGTTGCGGCAGCGTGGCGGGCGGTTCAGTGGGTCGCAGTGCGGGAGCAGTGTGGATCAACCTGGAACCCGTTGATGCCACACCTGCTTGCACATCACACTTGAGTGGGTCAGAGAAACAGCCCCAGCTTTGAGTAGACAGGTGTATCGACGGCTGCTTACAACGACATCAACGCATGCTTGCCCAGAAGCACTACATAATTTGCTTTGCCCGGCAAGGCCGCACCTGCCGCACCACGTCACGCGAGCGGTTGACGACTCCGCCCCAAATCTTCCGAGCCTCCCACCAGCGGTCTGCGGCGTTGTGGCGGCAGCTGCCTCATGCACGCTCCAGGCGGACACACCGCTTCCGCCGTTGCAGCCATCGCGATGCAACAGAAGCGGCCGCACCGCCTCTAACACCCCCGGCACACATACCCCTCCACGCCTGCACTTGCCCAACTGAAGCGGCGCCCCCAATGCCGGCCCACATCATCAGAGTGCCGCGGCCCAGCCGTGCCCACCGTAGGAGCTGTTTGTGCGGAACACCAGCAGCAGGGACAGCGCAAACGCCGTCAGCTGGAATCCCTCGTCCAGCGCGGAGTGGGCCAAGTGGGGGAAACCCGGCAGGTACCCCGTCTGCAAGCCGCCGCGCGTCAGTCGAGGGTGTCAGGGTTCAATTTGGCAGCCCAATGTTTCGCGATGCATGCTGCAGGCAGGGCGCGCCGGCCAGGCCATTTGGCGGTGTGCTGCCGACGCGGCGAGGCGGCCAGCTGCGGCTCGAGTCCCCCAACTCCAGCAGGTGTTGCCTGGCTCCCGGCCCGCCACTGACAGGCAGCTGCCCGAGCGCTGCCGCGAGCGGGGCACGAGCGACGCGGGCCCGGCGGCGCGGCTCACCGTCCTCAGCGTCTCGTACGTCCCCACGAGCACCGCCATCGCCATCACCACCACCACCGGGCCCCGCAGGTTGCGGAAGATGCGGGAGGTGAACACGTGCGTCAGGTGCTTGACGTAGCGCAGGCTGTTGCGGTGCTTGTTCCAGCGGTCAAAGGTGAACACCAGGTCTGCAGGCTGTGGGTGTGTATGGGGTACGGGTGGGGCCTGAGTGTTGGGGTGTTGCGATGACGCAGCCAAGACTGATTCAAATACATGCATGCCTCGTACAAACTATGCAGAGGAGCGGCCTGCATGCTTGGGGGTGATATCTTGGCGCCCTCTGTACTAGGCACGCTCAAATGCTTCCTCCGCCTGATGGATGTATGCTTCACACACCGCCAGCACGCCACTGCCGGCAGCGCTGAAGAATTTGCTCGTCTGCTTGCCCCGCATCCCTGCTTCGCGCCGCCTCACGTTGTGCCAAAAACGCCGCCGCGTGATGTCTGTCTCGTGGCGGTCGTGGCCATCCTTGTCCAACACATACTTTACGAACTCAGGCGCCCCCAGATTTAGGATCTTCGAGCGGGACAGCCGCCCGAGCGCGCTGCGCGGCCGCGCCGTGCCGCCGACGCTCTGCTCCCTGCCGCCCTTTGTGGTGTTGGCGGCGGCCGCGCCGCCGTGGGAAATGGGCGCGCCGCCAAAGGAGGCGGCGGCGGCCGCAGTGTCGTTTGGCGCAATGCCGGGGGCAGAGGCTGGGGCGCAACGGAGCTCCATCGGGGTTGCGAGCGGCCCTGCCTGCCAAGGGCGTCGGGGTGTGTTGCGGCGGATGCACCTATTAATAGCTTCTCAAGGTTGACTTCTGAGCTGATACATCCCAAACACCTGCAAAACCACCCGCAACGGATGAGCTGGCAGCATGACAGCCGCACGAGCAGCTGCTCAGCTGCAGCAGCTTGCGGCGCTGTAGGCGCATCGACTGAAGAGCGCCAGCGCGATGCACTGGTACGCAAGGTCTAAAAACGCAAGGTCGATCTATTGCCGCGCAGCTCCAGTCCACCGCAAAACAGCACCCACCAACGTGGATTTGTGCACCGGTGTCCAGACCCGCCCGAGGCAACTCTGGTCCGGTCTCCACCGTCTTCTAACACCGTACCTTATACTGAAGCAATGATATTGAACCTAAACCCAGTCCAGAAGCATACACATCTATTGGCGTGATCGACTTGCACAGGCAACGCGCTGAACAGCGTGTCCAGACATTTTATACCCGCTAGCCCTTCAAATGGAAGTGTTCTGAGCTATGTTCAATCTAGAGGATGGAATCCTCGCCAAGGCAGGCGCGGTGATGCCGTCGCAGCTCAGCCCTTGTAGGGTAGGGAAGCTATCCAAGCTGTTACATCGGCAGCTGCCATGCACCCGGGCCAGGCCGCGATACACGACACAGTTTCATGGGCCTGCAGGAGATTAGGCAGGTCTTCTGCAGCAAGCCGTGATGTTTCTATGAGACAGCTTGCCTGGCATTGACAAGTGCGGGCTGTCCCATCGCATTTGCTGCACATCCATGGTTGCGTGGCGCTGAACATGAGACACCGCCCACGGCATTGTCATAGCTGCAGCAGTCTCATCCCCGCAGGTGCCATGTAAACGGCACAGTGCACGTGTGGCTTTGTGGCTTATAACCCTTTGCAAACACTTTCTGCAAGCTTTTGGGCTAGCCGTGACATGTGGAATTGGAGAGCCACATACTTGGCAGTTGGACAGCCAAACAATTGACTAATGGGAATTCACCGCGCACGGGTGGATGCTAACCGTACCTTTACAAGCTGCAAGAAATTGATTACGGTAGGGTGTGGGATGCGGGTTACCGTAGCTGCTGATTTGATGAACAGGGTTCAGGAGCAGTGAAGAGCATCAAGTTCAGGACAGTGCCAGAACAGCCAGGAGTGACACCTATCCCTCATGTATGCACCTTGCATGTTTCAGCGTCAACGGCGCACGAATAACCGGGCCTGCCCGCATGTGGAGGGATCATAGCTGAAGGTGGGCGTATGCAGGGTACGAGCTCGGATTCAGCACAAAATATCATTATATTATAATTACCAGGTAGTAACGGGGGTGATTCGCCCGCGTAGGCCTTCGTTCTTGCCGCGTCTGACGGATTCGTTCAGCCGTGCCGGACCTCAGGACCGGGACAAATGCGCAAGCCGCGCGATGAAGGTATCGTTGTTTGGCTGGGGGTCGCACTAGAATGCACGTGATAATCGTCACATCTATACACAGGGCAAAATCATTTGGCAAACAGCCCATTGACTGCATCGCTGCATCTTGATGCTCAGCGGCTGAGGGGCTGCTTCCACACTGCCTGCTGCCCGCCGCCTCAGCTAGCCTAGCACCAGCTGGTGGACGCTAGAGCATATTTATCGTGCGTCTCATGAGCTCGCTTCGTGTCATCGGCGCCGGCCTGCCGCGAAGCGGCACTAAGTCATGCAAGGCCGCGCTGGCGCAGCTGCTTGGAGAGCCTTGCTGCCACTTTGAAGATGGTGAGTTGCCAGGTCGCGGAGCGCTCCAGCACCAAATAAGCCTCGACTATCATTTCCACCTAAGCTACGTAATATCCAGTGCGCGTGCTGTCCAAAGCTACTGCCAGCCGCCGGAGCACCAACAGCTGGCGCAGCACCAGCAACTGCCTGCACCAGCAGCGAGCGGCAGCAGCACGCGCGGCAGTATTTCGCTCACGCAGTCCACGATTCGAGTTGCCGCAAATCGGTGCCCGGTCCTGCGTGCGTTCTTTGACGCGATGCAGTCATCCAAGACCAGAGGTTGCTGGACAGCTGGCACGGCGTCGTGGTCCGTGGAAAGCCTGCAAACTTTGACAAGCTGTTTGCGGGCTACAGCGCGTGCACGATGGTGAGACGAAGGGATTAAAGTACAGTGATTTGGGTAGGATTTGTGTGGGATGTGTGTGTTATGCAAATGCATACTGCGTTCAGCAATATCACACGGGCCACGACAGGTGACAGCAGGCCGTGTCACGTGGGTGCCAGCCCAACGTAGTGGTGGCAGCAGCAGCAGCAGCAGCAGCAGCAGCAGCAGCAGCAGCAGCAGCAGCAGCAGCAGCAGCAGCAGCAGCAGCAGCAGCAGCAGCAGCAGCAGCAGCAGCAGCAGCAGCACTACCACCACCTCCGCAATCAACAACCACGCCTCACAGGCCAGCACGATTGCAGTCCCAGAGCACCCCCCCGCAGACACTCCCGACCCCGCTCACACAAAGCACCCATGCACGTTGCAGTCGTTCCAGTGCCGGGTGCGTGCTGAATTGAATGCGCTCACTCCATTGTATAATAGACTCAACGCTCCTGACACTTTTTGCAGGACCTGCTGGGTGCCCTGTATTATCAAGAGATTCTCAAAGCCGCCGCCCCCGGCGCCGTCGTCCTGCTGACCGTCCGCGACCAGCGCGCGTGGTGGCGCTCCTACAACACGCTCAACGCCGCGGTGCGCGTGCACGGCATCCTCTGCTGCTGCTCCCGCATGCCCGCGGTGGCGAAGCTGTACCCGCTGTGGGTCGCGGCGATGGTCGCGTTCTTCGGGGCGAGGTGCAGCGGGTTCGGGCGCGACATGGAGGCACACCTGGAGCTGGTCTCGCGCCACGAGGAGCGCGTCAGGGCGGCGGTGCCGGCGGGGCGGCTGCTGGTGTTTGACGTAAAGCAGGGGTGGGAGCCGCTGGTATCGTTCCTCGATGCCAACGGCGTGCGGCACGCATCGGGCGCGCGGCTGACGGTGCCGATGCAGCCGTTCCCACACCTGAACGAGGGTTCCGGCGTGTTCCTGTGGCTTTGGAACCTGGTCTGGCACCGCCACAGGGCGGACATCGCCCTGCGGGTCGCGTCGGCGCTCGGGTGGCTCTATTTCTTCCCGGGCCCCACCTCGGTGGTGATACTGCTGGTGCTGCTGCGGATTCTCATCCGCTGACCTGCGGCTGCCGTTTGCGCCGTGTTCATCCTACCTCCACAAATTTCTTCTTATTGATTACGCGCTCAGTGGTTCTTGGGTGTGTTTTGAACATGGGGGCTGACAAGAATGACTGGGCTGCCTAATGACTGTATAGCGGTTTCTGCAACCCTGGTCTGGCCGAGCTTGCCCTCTAGCTTGCTCAGTTTGAACAACCTTTGCGGCAATCATGACTGGCTAAAGGCCAAGCATCTCATTAATTTGGTTGGTGCCGTTTGATTCACAACGCGATCAGCTGGGCTGAGATGGCCACAGAGCACCTGCTTGCAGGTGCCCTGCTTGGCACCTGGCGCGACCTGTCCTTTGACTATGCCTCCTGCTGCAGCAGCAGTACACTGTGACTTGCACGCTTCCGAAGTGACAGATTTAACTTTATTGGTTGCGCCACGCGCATGGCATGATTCATGCGCCATCGACAACTCAGTGCTGAACGTGGGAGGCACATGTGATGTGCACGCGATCCAACGATAGGCGCAAACTGCCATCCACAACAAATTCGCTTCCTTCTGCGTACATAGATTCTATTCTCTGATATCTTAATCCAGGACATTCAACAAACATTTCTTGTCATCCCGAGTTTCTTTGTCACACAATTCATTCTTCAATTTTCCAGGCCTTTGCGAATGCAGGTTGCTGCACAGACCGTGTTACATACGCTTGTATGCCTATCACCAGCATCCCTGCACAACCCCCTTGCATAATTTACAATGGTATTCACACACCAGCTCAACCAGGGGCCAGCTGCAAATGGGCGTCACGCAGCATTCATGCGCGGCAGCAAAGGGACATCAGCCGGCCGAGGGCTGGTGCTGCTGGCTACTAGCCAGCCCCCCGTAGTACGGGGGATTCAGCCCCTGATCCCGCGGCTTGTGCCGCTTTGATTTAGAAGGGGCCGTGTTTATTCAACAGCTGCTCTGAAGCCTGGGCACTTAGAGGCTCTGCCAACGGCCTTGCAAGCGCCTCCCAACATAATTCCTCATGCCCCACTTCCCCCAAGGGCAGCTGCTGTTGTTGGGGCCGTCGGTCGGCGCACCCCGATGCATACAAGCTTTTTGAGCACTCTGCTTGGCGGATACCCATGCGCTGCACTATGCCGTGATGTGTAGCAGACTGCATCATGCCGCATGGGCACAGTCCTGTCGACCCTGGCGACAGGCAGCGCCAGCGCTCACCGCTGATGCTCAGCTGCATGCTGTGAACGGCGGCTTGGTGGCGTCAACCGCGCCACTGCATTTTATTGCAACGATTCTACGGCCATATTATAGTCAAAAACATATATCACATTCTAGTTATTGTTGTCGCTTTGTCGCACATACCGCGGCAAAATATAACCGCCCACGCGCCCAGGATGCATGTGCTCGTGACAGGAGGCCTGGGCTTCATCGGTGTGCAAGCTAACGCATGAATCAATTGCATTTGACACGTGGAACCTGGGTTCCCGACTTGATTGTTCTTCAATCATTCTCGGCGCTCGCGCTGCTCGCGCCGCTTCACTCTCGATGCTGCCTCCACACCCTGGCAGGCAGCCACACGGTGCTGGCGTTGCTGGAGCATGGGCACACGGCTGTATTAGTAGACAACCTCAGCAACTCCTTTGTGCGGGCACTCGACCATGTGCGACGGTTGGCAGGCCACAGAGCGGGAGGCGTGAAGTTTGTCGAGGTGCGCCGCGAGCGCCGGGAAGGGCGTGCCACGCCACTGGCGACGAGCGCGTTTCATTAGGAGGGGCTCGTAAATTCAGCGTGGCGGTTGCTCGGCATCCATGCGCGGCAGCGCAGCCGGCCCGCTC
>NW_014011967.1:8275-13045 GCF_000611645.1 Monoraphidium neglectum
GCATCCATGCGCGGCAGCGCAGCCGGCCCGCTCCCCCCGCCACTGGCGCTGGCGCTGCTACTGCTGCTGCCGCTGCACTCGCTCTTCCTCTTCCTCCTCCTGCTGCTGCTGCTGCTGCTGCTGCTGCTGCTGGTGCTGGTTCTGCTCGTGCGTCTCTTTCAGAGGTAATGAATGGCGGCCTCCTCTGCCATGATGGCAATCTTAATCATTGCAGGCCGACGTGCGGGACCGGTCAAAGGTTGATCAGATCTTCCAAGCGGAGAGGTGAGGGCATTGAGTGCCGCAGCAGCGGGAAGCCCTGCCCGCCTGCGGCCGCACGTGCCCCGGGGGTGACTTGGCATGCGCGCGCCGTGCACCCCCATGCAGGCCCATGCAAGCCCCATGCACCCAGTGCCAGCCTGCCGCCCGCCGGGACCCACCAAGCTGAACACCACCCGCCGCAGATTTGATGCCGTAATCCACTTTGCGGGCTTCAAGGCGGTTGGAGAGTCCGTGGCGCAGCCCCTCCTGTATTACGACAACAATTTTGTGGCGGGGGTAGTGCTGCTGGAAGCTATGCAGAAGCACGGCGTGCGCAACGTGAGCGCAGCTGCCGTATTGTTTGGCGGGTGGACTGAGCGCGCAGCTGCTCGCCCGGAAGCTCCTCACGCGTGCGATGCGCCGGGCGCCGCGGCGCTACCGCACAATACAGCGTGAGCGGTGCCCCCCAAGGCAGCAACAGCACCGAGACAGATGCATCGAGACGGCGCCCCCCTTCCCCTCCGATCATCCACACAAACCCTGCATCCCTCGACGAATTCACTCCTGGCGCATTCATCGTAAATGACTGCAGCTCGTGTTCAGCAGCAGCTGCACAGTCTATGGGTCGCCGGCCCCCGAGGACGTGCCGATTTCGGAGGGGGCCCCCCTTAAGGCGCAGTCGCCCTACGGCCGCAGCAAGCTGTTCCAGGAGGAGATGTTCAGGCGGGTGCCTGCTTGACTTTTGATCGCGCGGCCGGGCGCGTGAAATTGGACACGATACCAGATGAGTGCATGGACATTAGAAGTCCTGCGTGCTGAGAGCCTGGTTCAAAGCAGCGCGGCAAGTTTGGCGGTGCACAACAAAGCACTGGCAAGTTGAAAAAGCATGTGCAGCAGGCACGCTGATCCAGATCAGCACCTCAGTGCGCAGCAGGGGCCGCCATCGCCCCCCTCACGCACCCCCAATCGTCACGCCTCGCTCCCCTCCTCCGCTCGCACTCCCCCCCTCCCACACCGCCCCGCGGATGCATGCATGCATGCGCGCAGGGATGTGTGCGCGGCGGACCCGTCCATGCGCGTCTTGCTGCTGCGTTACTTCAACCCAGTCGGGGCACACCCCAGCGGGGAGCTTGGGGAGCACCCTGTTGGGACGCCCAACAACCTCATGCCTTACATTCAGCAGGTGAGCAATTACGCCTGCTGCATGCTGGAACAAACGAGCTCGGGGGTCTCTTTGCGGCTTGGGGCGCCTGCTGCCACGCCTGGCAGGGGGTGGCTCGAGGAGCGACGGCGCTGTGAGATTTGGGCCAGAACTGGATGCTGCGCCGCCCCTGCTTCGGCTCCCGTCATTGCCTCCCCTCCGCAGGTGGCGCTGGGGCAGCGTGAGCGCCTGAGTGTGTTTGGCGGCGACTACCAGACGCCGGGTGGGTGCACGACGCCGCTCGCCCTCGCACACCCCTCAAGCCGTTCATCAAACGAGGCCGCCGGCCGGCCGCCACGCCTGTCGCCCCAAGCAGCCTGCCCTGCCGCTGCAGCCTCACGCCGGCACGCGACGCCCAGCGTCTGTCCTGGCCCTTTCTAAGAGCAGCAGCCGCCAAGCCGCCTTGATGCCACCTTACCCTCCCCTGACGCCGCCCCACCCACCACCCCAAACTTCATCGCCATGCGCTCGACCAAACCGCAACCATTTCATGGCCAAGACGGCACGTGCGTCCGTGACTTTATCCACGTGATGGACCTTGCCGAGGGCCACCTAGCCGCCCTAGATACGCTCCTGTCAACGCCTGCCTTTGGCTGCCAGGCCGTCAACCTCGGTGGGTGCGATTGTGCCTCGGACCTCCCTCAAAGCGCCACCGCTCTGCAACCGTCCGCTTTGCCGCCGTTGGCATGGCCACGCGAGATTTGATCTATCTGAGAGTGCGCCTACTGCTCACGCTGCTGTTGCTGGTGGTGGTGGTGGTGCTGCTGATGATAACAATGGTTGATGCAGTGCGGCTCTTTTGCGGCCTTGACCGACACAGAACAACCCATGTTTGGCTCAGGTGAATCAGAACAGTGCTGCCCTGGCCCACAACCCTTGCATGCCACAACCCCACAGGGACCGGGAAGGGGACTTCTGTTCTGGAGATGATTCAAGTCTGGGAGCAGGTCACCAACACCAAGGTGGAATACGAGGTGCGGCGATGGTGACTTCGCTCGAGCACGTTTTGGCGATGAACGCACGATAGCTTGCCGCCGATGGTGCCGTCGCTGCCGCCGAGGTCGCTGCGGCGGCAGCTGCCGCTGTCACCGCAGCCGCTGCTGCTGCCTCTGCTGTTTCTGCTGTTGGTGCAGCAGCTGCTGCTGCTGCTGCTGCTGCTGCTGCTGCTGCTTCTGTTGCTGCTGCTGCTGCTGCTGCTGCTGCTGCTGCTGCTGCTGCTGCTGCTGCTCTTGCTGCCTAACAAGTCGTCAGCTCGCACGATGTCAGCACATTCGCCGAGGCGGCCGGCAACACATCGTGACTCGTCGCATCATTGCGAGCCACTCGCAACTGACGACCACCCAACCCATCCCCTGCTGTGCGATCGGATTGCCAGATCGTTGCCCGCCGCCCCGGCGACGCCGTCGCGGTCTGGGCGGCTGCAGGCGGGGCCGAGCGGCGGCTCGGCTGGCGCGCAAGGCTTGGGGTGGCAGAGATGTGCCGCGACCAGTGGGCGTGGGCATCAAAGTATCCGCAGGGATTCGAAACGCCAGAAGGGCCGTCCAAAGCCAAGGCCACCAGCGGCGGCGACAGCAGCAGTCCAAGGATTGTTGCGACGCCGTCGCCTCACGCCTTGTCTACACAGAGCAGATTAGGCTGTGACGCGGCTCTGGCACACGGAATTGCCCCCATTCGAGTGATTTCAATCTAGGCTTTCTGTGTGCTCAGGCAAGGGAGAGCAGAACTGCCAAACGATCCAGCACCCCCATCGCCGCTCTGCAACGCCCGCACGAGGTCTTGAACGACGGCGCGCTACATGCACCTCGCCACCTTGCACCTTTTAGTCGGGCAACGCAGACCCGTGGTTGCGGAACGCGTCGGGTCACTGAATGATACCTGCTGCGTGCAAAGCGCGCCCGCCGATGCTCCAGTTGCATCTCATTTACAACGGAGGCGGCCGTGAATGCAGACTACTTGGTCTAATCACTTGGTTTAAGGCATCCCCATCCATTCTGCAATGCGTCCGGGCCGCTGCTATCAACGGCAGGGTTGCCCCGCCAAAGCAAGTACACAAATGACCAGTGCAAACAAAAGCCCCTGAGAACGAGCGTGTGGCAGCGGCTGCCAGGCGGCGTGTCTCCAGGCAGCAGGGCAGTCCCAGGACGCGATTTGGGGTGCAGCTGCGCCGCGCAAGGTGAGCGGGCAGGTGGTTTAGGGTCTGGGAGGACAGGCGCTGTGCGCCGAGGGCTGGGGGCGTTGCAGCCGGGGGTGATTTGGGTTTTAGTGGGACGCGCCTGGGAGCGGCTTGCGGCGTCGGCGATGCACGGGTGCGTGCACCTGCACCAACAAATTCACTGACGCAAGAGGCTGCACCCAACTTTGAGCGTGCTGAGGACAGCCCCCTCCAGCATTCGGTTTCAGGTTTTCGAAATGGGGTTTTATGCACGGACTGCTGGAGCGCAGCCGCAAATTGGGACAAAAGAACCAATGTGACCTGATCGAAACACAGGGCGCCTGGGCGCGCGCCAGCCGGCTCAAATCAACACAGACGGACCTACACCGGCGGCCGCAGGGTCCCGGCCCGCCCCTATCCCTCCGGCCGCGCGGCGGCGGCAGCGGCGACGGCGGCGGGCTGGGCGGCAGGCTCTCCGAGGGATAGCGCCAGGGCCTGCTGCAGCAAAGCCTCGGCCTCTTCCTCTGTCGAGGGCAAGTCATCCCGCCAAGCCGGGCCGGGCGCCCCTGCCCCAGCTGCAGCCGCCGCCGCCGGGCCAATGGCACCAGCGGCCGCCGGGCCCCGAGCGGACTGGCGGGGCGCCACGGAGGCGCCGTTCTGCGCTGCGCCCAGGGCCGGCGGCGTGGGCGCGGCGGCGGGAGCGGCTGCTGGTGCAGCGGCTGCGTGTGGCTCGGCGGGCTTGCTGGGGCCGGCGGCGGCGACGGCGCCGCCGCCGAACAGCGCCCTGGCGCGCCGCAAGGAGAAGCCCCCGACGTTCGTGACCCCCTCTTTCCCAGCCGAACCCCGGGCGACCGCAGGCCCCTTCTTCGCCCTCTCCTTCCCCCCGCTCCCCGCCGCCCCTCCCGACCGCCCCGACGGCGAGCCTGCCGCCGGCCCCGCCGCCGCCGGCGCTGGGCTGACCGACTCCCCTGCCGCCGCCGGCAGGGGCGGCGACGGCTGGCTCCCGCCACCGCCGCCGCCGCTGCCGGTTCCGCTGCTGCTGTCGAGACCGGCCTGCAGGCGCGCGTCCTCCAGGCTCGCCAGCAGGGCGGCTTCCAGCTCTAAGGGGTCGTCGTAGTAAGCGGCCTGCATCTCGAGAAGCTGCCGCGCGACCGCCGCCGCCGCCGCCGCCCGCTCA
>NW_014011966.1:0-3713 GCF_000611645.1 Monoraphidium neglectum
GGGTGGGGGGCGGAACGGGGGGAAGCTCTCGAAGGGAAAAGGGGGGTAGGGGGCGGTAACAGGGTGGAAAGGGGGCAGCTCGATCAACGTGCGCGCCGCCCCCAAGCACAAGCGGCCGCCGGCGCCGCGGTGCGTCTCCCCACCTGATACACCGACAAAGAGCATGGAGGCGCAGGGGGAGAGCGCGATGCCAGAGATCTCCCCAAACAGATCGATCTCCTGGACCTGATTGCATAAGATACCATGATTGCATTGCAGACCAAACACGAGTCAGTGTCAGGGGCAAGGGAGTTATCGGTCGAGCGAAAGGGCTGCGCGCTGTGCACGGCGCACGCAGGGCGCGGGGGCGGCGCGGCCGCAGACAGCAGGGCGCGCTGCCGGCGCGCGGCGCCCGGCCCCCGCGGCTTTGTCCGCCGCGACCCGTCAACACACCACACCGCAGGCGGCCCTCAGCTGGAGCTTTCCAAAAAACAATCAGGGAGTTTGGGGGTTTTAGGGTTCTAGGGCTCTGCCTGAAAACCCGCGGCCGCACCTTGGCGGCGACGCCCCCCTCCATCTCAAAAACGTGGACAAAGTCACCCGGCTCCGCGGCCACCAGGAAGCTGCGCGGGAGGTGGTGGCGGCGGCGAGGGGTCGGGCGTTCCAGCGTAAGAAAGGCGCCGACCGTCGCCTCGGGGCGGGCGAGGTCACAGGGGGGCAGCGACGCGTTGACTCGCAGCGTGCGCGCTGGGCGGCAGCAAGAACGGACGATCAGGCCGACACAGCCGCACGACGCGCCCACCCCTGCGGGCCCCGCCCCTCGAAACAGATCGAAACTCAAGCACCGCCCCCACACCTGCCGTCTGACGACCATCTGAGTGCCCGCATCGCCCCCAGCCGCCCCGGCAGCACGTCCAGCGGCCCGCCCGGCGCCCGCACGTCCCACACCATCGCCGTGCCGTCCTGGTTCCCCGTAGCCAGCAGGCCGCCGGCCGGGTGCCAGGCGGCCGCGAAAGCGAAGTCCCTGTGCCCCGTGAGCCGCAGAGCCGTCCGCCCAGACAGCAAATCGACCAGCAGCGCGTCCGGGTCGTCGCCCACGACCGCGGCCACCGCGCCGCCGCCGGCGGCGGCCGCGCCGGGGCGGAGGGAGGCGAAGTTGACGGCCCAGGGGAAGACCACGCGCGCGCGGGGCGCGAGGGTGGCGGCGTCGAACACGCGGAGGGTTGAGTCGTTGCTGGAGGTCATGATCGCACGGCCGAGGCGGCCTGCAGGCGCGGGGGGGGGGTCGCAGGGGTTGTGGGTGGAAGGGTGAAGGGGGGGGGCGGCGGCGGGATACCGATGAGCCCTGGGATTTGGCGCCAATATAAGTCCAGAACCAGGCTCCAGTCGAACAGGGGGGTTCATGAGGGGCCCTAAACCCCCTGACAACACAGGGAAGCTGCCGCCTGTCTTCTACCCAGCTTCTCTCTGGCTTCCGCGCAGCGACCGCCCGGCTTTTGTCGGCGGCTCACAAGATCTCGAGATCTCGACGCCGTTGGTGATGCCGTTCTCGCACTGCGTGACGCGCCCGCTGTAAACCAGCCGGCAGTGCCGCCCCACGCTCCCGAACCCGCACGCCAGCGCGCCGAACGCGCCGCCGCCGCCCTGCCACGCGCGGCGGCGGCGGCGCCGCTGCTCGTCGCCCTCCTGCCCCCTCCCCTCCTCCCCGCTCGACCCCTCCTCCTCCGAATCCGCCTCCCCCCTCCCTCCCCGCGCCGAGCCCGCGCTCGTCGCCCGGCCGCTCGAGGCGCCGCGGCCGCCGCCGCCGGAGATGACGTCAGCGCCGCCCCCGATGACGTCACCGTCTGCCCCCCTCATGCGCGCGACCACGAGCTCTCCGGCAAAGCCGCCCGCCGCCAGCAGGTCACCATCCACCCCCAGGGTGCTGATCTGGCGTGGCGATGGCAAAAGCAGGATTTGAGAGACAAGCAGCAGGGGTTTTGGGGAACAATCTTGCAGGTGCGAGTGGGGGAGAAACGCCCCAGATCGGTACTCCATGAATGGTGTGTTGGGTGACACTGCACAACGTGTGGTGGCAGCCAACTGTGCACGGACGCAGTGCGCCGCAAATGGCGTGCTTGTTTGGGTGGGAGCGAACAGGCTGCACAGGCCAAGCCGACCAGAGAGATGCGTTGTCGCTGCGGCTGCCGCCCGGACCGCCGGCGGGGAAGCGAGCAAGCAGCCCGCGCCCGGCCAACGCACCGCCTTCCCGCCGGCTGCTCGGACGCCGCGCGCGCACCTGCACGCGCCCGACACCTGGCAGCCGCGGCCCCTTGGGCAGGCCACGAAGGTTGAGCACCTCTGTCGTGCGCCGCGTGACGCCGCTCCAGTGGCACACGGCGTTCGAGTTGACCACCAACAGCTCGTGGGGGCTGGTCGCCCACAGCAGGTTGCGCAGCTGCGGCCGTTTGCGGTTCGAGTGGGTCGGCCCCGGGGTTTGCAGGCGGAGGAGGCGTGGGGAGGGGGGGTTGAAGATGAGTGCAAAAGGGCCGGGGTGGTGGTGGTCGAGGGCACTGCCGCCCTCAGCCGTTTCAGCGATGTCCATGCGGGGGTAGCACGGCGGAGGAGCCAAGGCGCCGCAGCGGCTCGCAGGGCCGGGCCCCCAGCTCATCGTTGGCTGCGGCGGCGGCACCAGCGGTGGCAGCAGCGGCAGCGGCTGCTGTTGCTGAGGCGGCGGCTGCGGCGGCTGCAGAAGCAGCAGCAGCAGCAGCGGCAGGGGCGGCCCACCTGAAAGTGCACGATGCTGCTGGGAACGCCGCGCCAGTTGCGCAGGAAGGCGTACGCGCTGCCGCCGCGCGCCGGCTGGGGGCGGCCGGCGCAGAGCTCCGTGCGAACCTTGGGGCCATCGCCCTCGCCTGGGAGGAGAGAGTGTGTGTGCGTGCGTGCGTGCGTGCGTGTGTGTGTGTGTGTGTGGCGGGCGGGTTAGGGGGTTGTTGTGCGCACATACGCGAACACATAACACATGCGCAAGCCATTCACAAACAGATGCACTCACACGCACGCACGTGCGAGGGCATGCAAACGAGTGCACACGTCGCGCGCGGTGGGCGGCGTGCGCGTGATGGGCGCGCGTCCGTTGATTCACACACTGTCGCATGCAGTTGCTCGTAGGCTCGACCGAGACACACACACACAACACCAGGGGCGGGCTCCCAGACGCACCTATGAGGTTTGTGTAATTTTGGTACGAGTCCAGGCGCTGCTGCCGGTACTGCGCGGGGGGGGGGGGCGGCGCAAGGGGACGCGACGGCGAGGCAAGGCGCGGCGGAGGGCGTGTCGGGATGGGCGCCGGGCAAGGCGCGGCGCTGACGCGCCGCGCGCGACTAGGCGGCAAGGGATCGCGCGTGCGGCGCCCGCGGGCCGCGGCGGGCGGCGCGGGCTGTCCGTCGGCCAGCCGGGGGCTCCCCGAGCAGTGGGTCCAAGTTTACATGCACAATGCACGTGCGTGGCAGCCGCGAGGCCGAGGTCAGGGCCGCGGCGCACCTCCTCCCGGGAGAAGTGAAGGCGGGCCCAGGGTATGCCCTGCGGGTCGCGGCCCCTCAGCACCTGCGGGCGACACGGGGAGAGGGGATATGACGTCAGCGCGCGCGCCGAGGCGGCGGCGCGGGGCGCGGGGCGAGCCGGGAGGCCGGGGGGCGGCCGGCAGCCGCCGCCGCAGGCGAGCGGGCGCGCGCCGGCGCGCCGCGGCCGCAAGC
>NW_014011966.1:4223-13055 GCF_000611645.1 Monoraphidium neglectum
GGGCGGACCGCACCTGCGCGGCGGTGGTGTCGCCGTCGTCCTCGTCAGCATGCTCAAACGCTTCCAGCGGCGGCGGCGGCAGCGACATGTCCGCCTCGCCGCGGCCGGCGCCGCCGTAGCCAAAGCCGTCCTCCTCCTCACCGCCGCCCCCGCCGCTGGCGTCGCTGCCGCTGTCGCTATCGCCCGCGGCCCACGCGCCCGCAGCGCCGCCGCCGGGCCGGCGCGCGGGGCCGGCGGGCGGGTCGCATGCTGCGGAGGAGAAGCGGCCCCACAGCGGCGGGCGCCCGGCGCTGCCGCTGCGGGTGGCGCCAGATGAGGAGGGGCTCGCCTGGCGCTCGGCCGCCGCCGCCGCAGCCGCAGCCGCAGCCGCCTCTGCGGCGGCGGCCGCCGCTGCGTCGGCCTGCGCCCGCCGCCGCCGCTGCCACATCCACTGCTGCCGCGGCGCGGGCCGTTGCGGCGGCTGGGTGGCCGGAGGCGGCGGCGGCGCGGGAGGCTCCGGGAGCGGTGAGCGAGCAGCGGGCTGCTGCCACCCCGAAAAGCGGCCCTCCGCCTGAGGAGCGGCCACCCCCCATTCCCCTTGGCCCTCATACTCGCCACCAGCGAAGCGCGCCGCGGCCATTCCGTCTCCATTCGACCACCAGGCCTCCTCCTCCTCTTCCTCCTGTTCCCCCTCGCTCCACTGCCACCCCCACCCGCCGCGGCCCGCGTCCGCCGCCGCCGCCGCGGCGCCGGCGCGCGCATGCGGCCCGGAGGCCGTGAGGACCACGGGCGCGCGCTGCTGCTCCGCCTGCCACTGGCCGTGCTGCTGCGGAGCATGCTGCCGTCTGGCCCTGCCGGGGGCAGCCTGCGGCGCCAGCGCGCCGCGCGCCGCCCCGGCGGTCCTTGCGTCGGCGTACCAACCGCCAGTCTCGCCGCCATCCGCATCCATGCCGGCTGACGAACGGGCCACGCCAATCATGGCCGTGCGCACTGCTGGCCGCCGCGCCCCACCCCTGAGAGGCGCGGGCCCAGAGGCCGCAGCGCGGGCGCGGGCCTACGAGGCGGTGGGTGTGCAAATGCGCGCGCTCACCGCGGCGAGGCGTGCGCCGCTGCAAGCCCTTGGCTGCGGGATACTTGAGAATGTAAGGAAACACTAAGTATCCGTTTCGGGGTCACGATGCGCTAAAGTGTGCTGTGCAGCAGGCATGCACACGAGATCGATTTACGGGTTGCTGCATCGATTTGCCGTGTTCTGCCGGTTGCACGCGAAGGTTTACAGAGCTTGATGGCATTCTAGAGAGCTGTGGTCCTTTTTGTCATGACAGCTGGCTTGGGCAAGTCGCTGCACACGCATTATGCGCAGCCACGGCTGGCGCAGGTCACAGGCAGGTCCCGGTGCACCGAGGTGGCCGCCCCGGGCATGCGGGCGGGCAGCATGACCCTCCCACATCAACTGCACCCCAACTTTACACCAGTATCTTCAGCCTCTGCGTCCCTGGCGCCGCCCCTTAGGCAAACGGCATCGGGGGTTGACCACTAGCAAGATGCTCAGGCCAAGGGACGGCAACAGCTTGGAAGTAGCGCAGCCATGAAATGGGAGGCAAGCAAAGTAGACCAGCGCGTGTCAAAGAAGTAATAGGTTGGCTGCGGCGGCCGCAACGTAGCGTCGAATGGGGCGACAACAGCAGGTTGGAAGGTGGCAAGTCAAATGTCTGGGGTGAGCACCAGCTGAGGCGGGTGAAGGCATGATCAAGGGGAGGTCTGTGCTGTGTACCTCGAGTGCAGTGCTGCACCCAAAGTGGATCGCATATTCATAGTAATACATATATAATACCGGGGGTGAAGGCCACACGGTGCAACGGCAGGTTGCTTGTGGGCCAGGGGCAATACTCTGGCCGGCACGAACCTTGAGGGTGACCGCCATGAAAGCGTCGCTGCCACGAGCAGCCGCAGCAATCAGTATGCCGGAGACAGCGCCGCCGCGGCCGCCCCTGCCCCGCCGCGGCCCCCCTTGCGTCGCTGGCGGCGCAACGCAATACATGAAACCTAGCCCGCCACCCTGAATTGCGAATCGTCGCTGGGGCTCGCGCGCATGGCGGCACGTCTAGGCCTGAGATGAAGCGGAAGCGCGGCGCTGCCATAACAACCTCACGCGGGCTCTGCCACCCCCGGTGGCGGCAGCGGCGCGGCGGCGCTCTTGACGCCCAGGCACTCCACCTCCTTGGCCCAGAACGACGGCAGCTGGTTGTAGGGATCTGGCATCACCGCGTCGGTTATGTAGACGACCCTGAACCCCCTCGCCCGCGCCGCCCGCAGCAGCCCGATCAGCCGCCGCCGCATCCGCCCGGCGCGCGGCGACGGGAGCGAGTGGATCATCGCCGCGCCGGCCGCGCCGTGCGGCGAGCAGCGGCAGCGGAAGCCGAGGGGCAGCGCGTGCCAGGCCTCGGCGGAGCTCTCAAATCCGACCACGATATCCACACGGCTCGAGATAACGCCGCCGTCGTGCATCTCCGTCCCAGGGTTGAGGCAGACCTTGCGGCCCGCGCCCTTGATGTGGGAGACCAGCGTGTCGAAGTAGTCAATCAGCGCCTGAAAAGTGGGGGGGGGGGGAGGTTGTCACGGCCAGGCAGGACGTGTGAGGGTGAGGGCGGCGCTGAGAGGATTTTCCAGTGGTTGCGACTGGGGGCAGGCGCGCGGCGGGAGCCGGTTTAATCAGGCGCAGGCGGCGGCGCCAGCCGGCGCGCTTGCAGCAAACCTCGCGCCGTGGCGCCCTGCCGAAGCCAGCGCAGGGCCGTGCGCGCCGCAGCTCCCTCAACGCCGCAGTCTGCCGGCCGCCGCGGGCGGAGCGCCGCTACCCTTGGGGTTGGCCGGCCGCGGCACCCCACCGGTGCCGCGCTTTTGTTTTGTACGCAGGGGCGCGCCGCCGCCCAGCCCTGCCTGCGGGGGCCGCACCTCGTCAAAGTGGTTGGGTGACTCGTCCACAAAGATGCCGCCCACGAGGTCGCCGTACAGCTCCACCCAGCCGTCCACGTCGGCCATGACCTCCTTGACCGGCCGCTCGCCGCGCGTGCAGTGCACGTAGCTGCGTTGTTACCGCAACAGAGGCGGGTTGGCTGAGGTGGTGGTGCGCGCTGTTGCTGGCGCCTTGAGCACGCCGGCCGAGGACGCATGCAAGGCGCACGCACAGCTGTGCTGTTTGGGGGCCGAAAGGAAAGCTGGGATTGGGACCCTTGAGGGTCCGAGGAACCGGCGGGCTGTACGAAGCAGCAGATAAAGCGCGTCGGCGCGCGGGGGTCGCCCACCCGTAAAGAAACCAGCCGGCGTCCTTCAGGCGGCGCCAGTGATCCTGGTGCAGCTGGCTGAACGGCTTCTCTGGGCCGGGCCCCGCGCTGCCGCCGACAATGACCGCGGACTTGCGGCCGGCAGGCAGGTTTGCGGCGCTCTTGATCTGGGCGGGTGGGGCGGGTTGTATGGGTGTGGTGCGGTGCGTCAAGTCGCCGTGGGCTCTTTTCTGAGGGAGCAGCATGCGTGCAGAGGACAACGCGCGCAGCATGTTGGATGTCATGTGCATGCGCATAAGATGGCATGCGCATGCCATATGGGGAGGGCCGCACATGCGCGCATGCAGGCGCGCTGCTGACGCAGCGGGCATGCCCCGACACGCCGCTTGCTGCCCACCAGATCATCGAAGACGGGGCAGGGCCAAATGTACAACGGCACCAGAAGCTCCATATCATCTAAGCGGCAGCGCAACGGCGGCATGGTGGGCGTGGCGCGCAGGAGCGGGCGCAGCAGGTGCGGCGGCGCGTCCAGGGCGGTCAGGCCGCGCGGGGAGGTGCACCTGTGGGAATGCCCAAGCCCCCGCAGAGCCAGTTGCACAGCAGAGATGCCATCAGCTAGCGCAGAAAGACCTCTGCGTCAGTGCATAGCGGTGAACGCGGGGATGAGCCAGAACGAAGGGATCGTTCGTACTTTCGTGCCGAAGACTCAGTACTAGCTTGTTTGGAATATAACAAAAGAGTCGAAGAGGTCAAAACTGTGTGCGCGGATTTCGTGCAGCAGCCACCAGGCCACTTGTAAGTGATTCCCCCAGTGGGGTGACGTTCTTCCCTGCTGCTGCCCGGTTGCATGCACCTGACCCAGGTGAAAAGGGGGAGCGCATCGGACTGCCCGCTCGGCTTGACCATACAACCGTGCCCGCATTCCTCTCTACATGTGATGTTGAGCAGGGCGTAGCGCTGTCCCCTCTCTAATTCTGGCGTGAAAACCAAACCCGAGGCAGGTGGTGACCGTGCCGCGCGTGAACTCAGGAAGCGCTGCAGCGTGCAGCACCGTGCCCGCACCTCGGCAGCGGGCGGCTTTGCCCAGCAAATCATTTCAAGTGGAGTGGGCGCGCAAGCGGGTCAATGCCGAGGCCGCATGCCAGGCTTTGCGCTCGGCCAGCTGTGGCAGCTGCTGTGAGCGGAATCTGAGGGCGCCATGAGCATGACAATGGGCGCACTGCGCCCCGTGCGTGGGCACCTCCGCCAGCGCCTCGCCCCGCCTGCAGCCGCAGCTGCGCTCCTCGCCTCATGTGCGATCAGCTGCGCGTTTTCCTTTGCCGCTGCGTGCTCTTGCCCCGCCTCCCGCCAGGCAAAGCTGGGTCACCACGGTGTCCGTCTAGGTGGCCTCCCCAACAGCAGACAATGCCATTGCTTGGGGTGGCGCCCCGTCTGGAACAGTGCCGTGCCCGTGCAGCGGGGGCGAGCGGAGCAACAGCAGCGCAGGCAGAAGTCGAAGTGTCGAACCGACCAAGTCAGGCGATCAAGCCAACTGGTGGTGTCGCCTTGTGCTGAACCATCACCTGCTGACCGATGCGCAGCAATCACCGAGGGCTTCAAATGCTGTGCCAGGTAGGCCCTCTCACAGCAGCCAGCCTCAGGGCCCCCTGAGCGCAGCGCTACTGGTGTCGCCGGTACCTGATCAAATCCCAGCAATCTGATCAGCCTGTACCAGCCTCGATGGCGGCCGCAGCCTTGAGGCGGCGCTGCAGATGCGGCGATGAAAGCGGCCGCGGCAGTGCTTAGATTTTAGCTTCAGCGGCTCGACCTTTGCTACACATATATTGCAATGTGTACTCGGGCGGCGGCGGCAAGGCCGGCTTGCTGCTGAGCATCGTGTAGCGCCGTACAGCGTCGTTTGTATTCGTAATCATCATCAGTATCGCAGCAGCGGCGGTCGCAGCAGTAGTGGCATGCCTTCCCAGCAGCGGCTTTGTTTGCATAAAAGGGTCGCCATGCATTTGGACAACCGCGTGGTGCATTGTGCCCTGGGCAGACGCAGCATGCACTACCAACGGGTTGGCCGCGGCGCCAGTCGGCAGGGCCGCACCGCCCCGCATCAAATTGCGTGCCGACCATGGCGGCGCTCTTACAGCTCGGCAGACCGCCTGCATTTGCTGTTGATGCGTCAAACCAGGGCTGCAACGTTGAGACTGTGATACTAGAAAAAAATTCAAATCTAGTCGAAGGTGGATTGATGCTACGGACTCTGCAGATCTTCGGGCTTTGACCGACTGTATCTTGTGTTGAAAACACCGTTGGTGTTCGTTCAAGTGTTGTGCTTCTACGAATTACCGTCATGAGGCATGAAATTGTCGGTTTGACCAGTCATGCACCTTCCAGTCCGACCACCTTCAAGCAGTCACCAGTATGCAGGGGCACACATCCTGTATGACTGAAGTTATCAACCAGGCAATCCTGCTCCGGGATCACGGTCACAACATGCCTGCACACAAGAATGACGTGGCAGCCCTGCACTCACCTCCACGTGGCGCGTTTTGCTCCTATCAGCCCTAGCCCTGGTGGGCGCCAGCGAGTCTGCCTCACCCCTGCAGAGTGAGACCACAGCGATGTCACCCGGCTGGTTTTTGGCCACATAGGGCACCAGCTTGCTTGAGATCACCCCTCACCATGGGGGCCTCAACGGTGGCTTCACGCGGGTGCGCTGGGGACCTCCCTTGTTTGCTTATGGAGGTACCCCAGTGAGCTCGTGGAGCTGGGCTGGCCCCTGCCGATTTTTCCAACCCGCAAGGTGTTCAAAGCACCTTGCTCACTGCTATATACTTTATTCAAAAGTATTACAACACGTTGTACCGTGCATTTGTTTGCATGTATCAGTTCTGCCTGCACGCACATTTGTGGGTCAAACTTCATCAAGACTTGATGTGTCGGATGCGGGTAAAGTGTGACCGCATACCTGCAACGAGAGCAATCAGGTGTGGCAGCAATTATTTAAAATTGCAGTGTTGCAACTTCATGCACCACATCGCAGGGCCTAGCATCCCCTTGTCGACCCGCCCTGCCTTGCCAGGGCCTTTTCAGGGAGATGCGCGCCGGAAAGCCGGGGGCACGAAAGAAATACAGGGAGGGAGCACTTGTAAAACGTGTGCCGCTCCACACAATCCAGGGGTGCATTGCTTGCAGGGCTCTTCACAGCGAGCATCTCACGGATCAGGACGCCGTGCTTTCCTGCCCCTGCAGTCCTGATCTGCCGCAGGCCGACTCTGGTCCGGCGCTTTGCAGAAGTGGACATGTAAATGTGCAGTCAATTTTGGATGTCAGGCGCGATGCAAGCGGCTCCGAACCAAATCATAGTGAGCAGGTAGGCTGAATCAGCCGTGCCTAGTCGGGCGCACACATGAAAAACCACCCGCCTGTGGTGGCCGCAGACCTGCTGCACTCAACTTATGTTACCCAACTTTGAGGACTTCTCACGTCAAAATACCATCACAGAATCTCGACAGGCGCACTGGAGGGACAACAACTTCTTCCCGGGCACCTGATGCCGCGGCTCGAGGGATCTCGAGCACCGCCGCACTGGGAGCACGCTACGGTTCACGTTGCTACGGCAAACCGTTGTATTATTGATTTACTAGCATGTCTCGAGCTGCTTCAAGCGGTCTATTGCGCGGGACATGAACTAAAAGAGACCGCATCTGCGCTCGGAGGCCCCGGAGGACGCGCTCCGCGGGAAGAAATACTATAGAAACCTTAAGCACATACATACACTTGCCTGACGTGACCCCGGCGGGTCGGCAGCGCGCACGACGTCGGGGGGCAGCAGATGCAGAGGCAGCTGGCACCTCCCGCGGTGGCGGGGGCGCCCCCGGCGCCCTGCGCCGGCCCCCAGATGCGCCGCGTGCGGTCCTGCAGAGCTGAGATGAAGGCGAGCTTGCTGGTGCGACACCGCGGCGGACGGCAGGCACTTGCAAGGGGTCAGCCACCAGCGGGCCGCGTCACCAGCCGGGCCGCCTGCCCGGCTGCCGCCCTGTTCACGATGCCCTGCATGTTTTGGTGGCGCTGGTTCTGGCGGGCCCTCCCCCCCCTGTCACCCGGCACGCGTGCCACCTTCAATCACTGCAGGTGGCCAATGGCCCCCGCGCCGCGCCGCCCCGGCCGCCGCTCCAGCGCGCGGCATCCGCCCCCAGCCTCTCGGCCGGCGTCGCGGCCGCCGCGGCCGCGGCGGGCACGGGCGTCCCCTCGCGCGCGCGCTTGAGAACGGCTGCGCTGCTCGGGCCCGCCACCGCGGCCATGGCCCCTGAGTTACTCTCCCTCGCGGCCGCCGCGGCCGCGGCGCCGGCGCGGCGGCGGCAGCGCGAGCAGGAGCAGCAACAGCAGCAGCAGCTCGAGCGCGAGCGCCGGCGGCAGGCGTCGCCGCTGCCGCCGCTCCCGCCGCAGCAGCAGCAGCCGCGGCGGCCCGCGGCGGCGGCGCCGGAGCTGGAGCTGATGCAGCCGCTGCCGCCGCCGGACCATCCGGTGCTCGAGCTGCTGCGGCGGCGGCTCGCGGAGGGCAGCGTCCCTGGGCGGCGGCGGGACGGGTTCAAGCTGGGGCTGGCTGTGGAGGGCGGCGGCATGCGCGGCATTGTCACGGGTGAGCCCGCGCGCCGGCCGGCGGCTGCCCGCCTGTCACGCGCCCTGCCTTGTGTGCGCTCAAAAGGCACCCCTTTGCGCGGCGTGTCATCCTTGATATGTGTCGCGTGACCCGTGACCCTGCGTGGAGCGGTAAGGTACGACGGCGTCACCCGCCTGGGCCCGCCTGACCCCCCATGCGCAGGCGCCATGCTCATCGGCCTGCTGGGCTTTGACGCGCGCGGCGCGTTCGACGCCGTGTACGGCGCGTCCGCCGGCGCCATGAACGCGAGCTACTTCCTCACGGGTGGGCGCGCCCACGCCGGCCCTCGCGGCCAGGGCGGGATGCCGGCCCGGGCCGGCGTTGCGTCGCTGGTCGCCGCCGCATCTCAATGGCAGTCGCTGCCCACGATGCTCTCAAGGTTTCACCACAGCCTCGCGTCGATGCCCGTGAACAAATGTCAGCTCGACAATGCTGATTCCCCTTCTTTCAACATCGGCAACAACTTCCCCCCCTCCCGTCCCGACAGGCCAGAAGGAGGGTCTTGACATTTACACGGACCACCTGGCCACCAGCGACAGCTTTCTCTCGCTGCAGCGCTACTGGATGGGCGGGGACGCGCCCGCGATGGACCTGGAGTTTTTGCTTGGGGAGGTCATGGGCAGCAGGACGCCCCTGGACTGGCAGGCCGTCATCGACAGGCGCGCGCGCGCCCGCGCCGCGGCGTGCGCCGTGCGGCGGGCGTGGCCCCGCGCCGCGTCGGGGGCAGGACCGCCCCCGGCTCAGCGAGGATGGGGCCTTTGATGTGGCCAGGGATCCAGGAGAGCTCTCTGATTCTGTGCCTGCGCAGCCGTTGCTGGAGCTGGGGCTTCGTCCCCTCATCCCTCATGCGGCCGCGCCGTCCCCAATCCGCATTTCAGACCCCCACGCAGCGCCATCTAAGCGCCCCCCTCCGCCCCCCTC
>NW_014011965.1:0-12541 GCF_000611645.1 Monoraphidium neglectum
CCTCGGACCCGCTCGTGCCCCCATCCGGACCCGCTCCCACCCCAACCCAGCCCACCGCGCTGCTTCCCCCCTCCCCGCCCCCAGTCCCTGCGGCGGCTGGTGGACGACTGCTGGAACGCGGACCCCGAGGCGCGGCCGTCCTTTGAGGACGTCGTGTCGCGCCTGGAGGAGCTGCTGAAGACCATGCCCAAGCACCTGCCCTACAACAAGGCGCACGAGCCCTGCTGCTCGGTGCAGTGACGCGGCCTCCTTACTGATGACGTCAGCACTGGGCCCGCGGCAGCTGAGGCCCTCGCTGCGCGGGCCGCGGCGTACCGAAATTTTGTTCTAGGTGTGTGCGCTGCGCCGCACGGCGTGGGAACGGGCGCGCCGCGGCTGCCAGCGCCCGCGGCGCGCCCAGGGCATGTCTGATTCGTGTGGTGTTCTGCGGGCCGCCGCCTCGGGATGGTCTGGGGTCTGAATTGGCTGGCTGACATGCACCCGTCCATTGCGGCCACACTGCCTGCCATGCGGCCAAGCAGCCTCGCACGGCCTCCGCAACTCTTGCGTGCGACCAAGCCGCATCGTCTGTTAGCCGCAGCGCCGCTCGGAACCGCGCGGCAACTGGTGCAGGCGGCGCCGGGTTGGGATGGGCCGCGACCGATCATGTTGGCGTTTGATTGGAACCCGGCGCGACAGGGGCCGGGTCATCCCGGGATGGGCGCCTGTGTGACGTGTACATAGTTCACCTGTGCTGATTACCTGACCCACCACCAAATCATTGAGGAATTTGAGCCATGGCACGCCTTTTGTGTGTGGCGCATTATCCCGGCCCGCACTGCTCGACACTGCTGCGCGCCTGCCGACGCTTCGTGAGGTTTGAGGCGCCTCGTTCGCAAGGTTTACTGCACAACCCCTGCTGCCGCTCCGCGGTACCTGTTGTGTGGGTGCGTCTGAAGGGTTTCGAGGCTCTTGAAGACTTGCAAAGGTTTGATGCAGACCCCATTGTTGGTTGAGAGTTCTTTACCAATACTCGGGGCCATGCAAAACACGACCATGTTTGGCGCTGGCTGTTTTCCTAGCTCACCACACGGCACCACAAATGGTGCTCAGCAGTTAGAACGCAGTCCAAAGGCAGAACACCCGGGCAGAACCGAAACCTACATAAAAACATTGCAAATCACGTGCAGTGTCAGTGATGTTGGGAATGGCCAGCGTTTGAAGGCAGTGGTGAGCCGGGGCAAGCCCCAATTGAACCTGATTGCAATAAATTGACTGCTTCGCATTGCTGCCTACAAGAACGCGAAAGCTAGTCATCCGATCACTCATTGATGCACTATCTGTTCCACCATGCCCAGCAAATCAGGCGCCCCTCAAACGCTGCATGGCTTGGATGGTGAGGCTCGCAACCCTCGCTGCAAATGTTCCCAGCCTCCAAACCACTTCGCCGGCGGACACCGGCCCGCCGGCACCTGCGGAGCCCGTGCCTGGCTCAGGCAACGTGGCATCCTTGAGCGAGACCAGAGGGAGTGGCGTTTTCTGTTCCCCTGCCGGCTGCCCCGCCGCACCATTGCAGAGCACGCGCCGCAGGTCCCGGAAGTGGCTGTTGGTGGTTCCCTGCGCCGAGAGCCGTTGATGGGTCTGTTAGGCGGCAATGACTAATAGGTGTGTTGTGTGGCTGGTGTTGCCCCCAAATACATGCAGCAGTGGTAACTTTGCTTGCGTTTGTGCAACTGCCAATGATGTGATTTGTCGCACCTGGAACGCCCTCCCCGCCCAAAGATATGTATCGCTGCATATGGACGAACAATATGCACTCCTAAATCAGGCACTTCCTTGCCGCACACCTGGTTGGCGCCTCCAAACCCCTCAATTGGGTGGCTCCACTGCACGCATTGCGGTCATTTTGCATGAGTTGGGCGGAATTAAGTGCGACGGTCAGTGGCTGGGGGTGAGGAGCGCGTCAAGTAGCAGCAGCGAGCCGCAGCTGACCCTGCCTGCACTGAAAGCCTACGGATGCGACAGTGCCTTGGTCATCATGACCACTGGGACTGCGAAGCAAGGACTTGCGCTTGTCGCACCATCGACATGGTCATGTGGCAGGGCTTGTTTGGGGGCTCAAAGGAGACATTCTTGGGGCCGTTCCAAGCCATCCAATTCATGGGCTGCCCCTTGGTGCGATGCTCAAGTGTTTGGCCGTCTAGCTTCCATGAAACATGGGTCGGCTGAAAGCGAGTGACAGGACAGGGACAGGGACATTGAGTGTTGGATCGGTGGCCTCTTCTCACATGTGGGCGGTCAGCACGGAGAGCTCCAACAACCACATAAAGGGATCCTGCATGCATCACAGTTGGGCGCTCTGGGCAAGGCGCACTGGCTAACCTCCCAGATGAGCGCGCCGCCTGCCCACCTGCCAGTCGATTGTGTAGGTGTGGTACCCAGCTGAAATGATGCCGACGCCTGTCAGTGGGCCGTATTTGGCTGGCAGTACCAACAACTCCCCATTTGAGGTGCCGTTGGTGAGAGAATTGAGCCAGATGCTGCCGGGGACAGCTCCACCCTGCTCTTTTGCGCCGCCGTTGATGAACTCCCAGCTGCGATATTGTGGTGGGCAGCAAGTCAAAGGCAGCAAGGGGGGCAGCGAAGCACTTGAGCAACCAGAGTTGTGGACGGCGTGCGCACGAGAAGCAGTCGTGCAGCACACACGAGCGGAGAGAGTTTCAAGGCTGAGAGCCGCGCCATAACACATCTGCACCACACAGGTACGCAAGAGGTGTTTGCCTGCAGTGCTCACTCGATCTCACTAAAATCAGTCGTCTCTTGGTGGTAGTCGCTGCGCAGCTGCGAGGTGGGCAAGATGGGTGGGGAACCCGGCCGGTCGTTCAGAGGTTGCTGCTTGCTGCTGTTGCATTTCAGATTGCAGAACCGGATATAATCCGGTGGGGCTATTAGCCGCACTCACATATGCGCCTGTCACGGCTCCCACGGCGGAGCTGGGCAGCGCGGACCACTGGAACATGCCATAGAGGCTGTCGCCGTCCGCCGTGTGCACGCGCGTGCCGTCAATGCCGACTAGCTCCAGCGCGACGCCGCCGTCTGCGGCGGTCGGCTTGACACGCTGGGGGTTGTAAGAAGCCTCCAGGTTTGAGGATCCCAGGGGACCCAGGTTGGAGAGACGGCAGACGGCGCCTGCACCTGCGGTGAGGCGCAATTTACGCGGGGCGGCAGCAGCGTCGAATCACGTGTGCAGATCAAGACGATAACGACACCGAGATGACAAACAGCAGGTGAGTGGAAGTTTGCGGCTCTGTCACGGATGTGCTTGTGTGAGCAGAGGCATAATTTGGAAGCAGGCAGGGCTTCACACCGCACCCTGGTGGTTGTAATACAGGTCAGCAGCCCCGCCTTCCAGGGCGGCAGGGGAGCAGGCGTCTTCAGTCAGCGCCGCCGCGGGGATGACGCTGCTGCAGGCGCAGCGCCCGCCTTGCTGCAGCGCGGCCAGGGGGTGCCGTAGCTTGGCGCAGCGGTCGGTGCAGGCGGACGGCAGCGACTCTGCGGCCCCATCGACGACGGCGGCTGTGTCGGGCTGCAGGCTGACGGCGGTGGCGCTGAAGCACCCCAACAGCGCAGGTGCGGCTGCAGCGTCGTGCGTGGCAGCCACCACGAGTAGCAATACAAGCAGCTGCATGGGCCTGTCGCGAGGGTGGTGGAGCGACGAGCCGAAGCGCTAAAGTCGTCCTTGGAAGGGCAGGCAGCCCTGGCAGCATTTTGCACTCTGCAGCTGGGGGCCTTGCGCGTCTGTTGGGTGCATCACATGGAGTCGCCCTGAACAAATCAATTCCTGACCTGTTTAACGGAACGTGGCCGACCAGTCACGCGGTTCCGGATCCTGCGAAAATTTTCTCCCTGATCGCCTTCGTCGTTGTATTCACACTGGGATCCAAACTTACTAAGACCTACCCCAAAACAATAGGGTCCCGACAAAAATGTGTTGCTTATACAGCACTCGGCGCGTTTGAGGCTAACAAGGCAGCACCTGCCTGGCAACAGCTCCGTCAACAGCCAGCACGCCACCTGCTGCCTCGGACGCACGTGCACACCTGGCGCAACACTCACAATCGAGCTGCTCCGTCTCAGCCTCCGCCAGTCTTTTGAGTTCAGTTTGGCACATCATGACCCAAAATAATCAAGGTGTTTTGGTTTACAGCCATGGCCTTGCCAACGTGCCACCCCAGCGGGTTTTATCTTGGTGCTCCTCAGTGTCCTTACTGCAGCACACTCAGTGCATCCACTCGACCTTCTTGCGACCGAAAAAGGTGGGCGGCGCGATGCGCTGCTCCGCCGCCGCGACGCGCTGCAGGTAGCGCTCCTCGGACGCATGCGCCAGCTCTGCCGCGTGCACCTTGTCCTCCGCCGCGGCCGCGCGGAGGTGCGCCCGCGCCATGACCTGGCCGGCCGTTCGACGCAGGCAGAGCGGCAGTTCCGTGTCAGCTCGGCGGCGGACAGTCAAACAGGTCATGGATGTTGCAGAGCGCGGCAGGCGGGGCAACCATGCAGCGAGGCAAATCATGAGCGGCACTGTCAAGCGGGGTCCAGGACCTGCAACCCCAAACACACAAGGGGCGAAAGCAGCACGCCTGTGATCCGAGGCGGGGCCCGCGCCCGCGGAGGCACCGTGCCTCCAGCAGCTTCTTGACAAAGCTGCTGCACGCTCATCAGTGCGCTGTCTCCGCGCGCGCACCTGTGTCTTGACGTCCAGCGACTGCTGCAGCGCCTTGCGCCGCGCCTCTGCCGCGGCTGCGGCGGCCTCCGCCTCCTCGCGCCGCTCTGCGGCGATCGCCTGGTCGAGCTCCTGCCGCTTTGACTCCTTGCCCAGACGCCTGCGTGGTGCAGGGAGTGAAAGGTGCGAGCGTGCAGGCACACATGCATCAACAGGAGGTTGCAAGCTCGCATGGCCAGCAGTGGGCATGCAAACTCCGTGCGTTTTGCAACCCTTGCCACGTGGACAGTTTGGCTGAGCCCACTTAATCCACATGCTGCCGCGTTTCGACATGCGGGCAGTGCCGCGGGCACACGCACTTCTGCTCCTGCTTGTATGCGATCTGCACCCTGCGTATGGCGTCCACCTCCGCCATCAGCCGCCGCCGCGCCTCCTCGCGCGCCGCCCATTCCGCGTCCTGCGCCGCCTGCTTCTCCCGGTTGGCGCGCTCTATCAGCAAGTCCCGCTCGCCCGCCGCCTCCGCCTCGCGCTGCATGGACAGCGCCAGCTGGTGGCGGTAGTGCAGCACCTAGGGGCGGCGGGTGGCGCCCCAAGGGTGCGGCGGCACGCATTGAAGGCTCTTGGGCCGGGTGCCAGCGCGCTTGACCCCATGCACAAACGGAGTGGGAGTCCAGGCCACTGCGCAGACTCTGTCGGCGATGACAATTCGACTGGGGGCAATCGATCCCGGACTTTTGCGCTGCATCAAGCCCCGGGCTGCGTTGCTGCGCCACCGGAGGTCGCTGCGCTGCCGCGAGCCCGGCAATGGCGCAAGCCCACCTCCTGGCGCTTGGCCTCGCGGGCCGCCTGGTCTGCCGCCTCCTCGGCCGCCTCCCTGGCCAGCGCATCCTGCAGTATCCGCAGATTCAATTCCCTGGGGCGGCAGTGCGTTTGTGGTGACGAGCGCTGTGTCATGAATTTGAAGGTCCTCCTCCAGGCCCCCCCCGGCGACGCTGCCACACCCCCGCCGGCTGGTCGCCCGCAACGTACCATGCTGGACACGGCTGCGTTCTCCCCCAAACATAGGCAGGACGGCCAGGTTGCCGGCCGCTGCGTCGGTTAGCTGGGTGCGACCCCGTGCTCCTGACTAAAACCCGGTCCGATTTCCCTTCCAAAATCCATTCCCTTTTTCTTGTGCGCACCTCTCCCTGCGCTCCGCGGCGCTCATCTCCGCGAGCTTGAGCCTGTTGAATTCCTTGACCTCCGCCGCCAGCCGCCGCAGCCGCTCGCGCTCCGCAGCGTCGGCCGCTGCCGCGTCGGCCTCGAGGCGCTCCCAGTGGGCGCGCATGGCGGCAACCTCGCGCGCGTCCGCCTCCGCCTCAGCGGCCTGGCGCTCGCGGACGTGGTGGACCTGCATGGGATGTGATTGACCGCCAGAAAAAGGTGCGGGCGCTGGTTTTGGTGCACCGCGGACTCTGTTCCACCGGCGGCTGCCGCAGCCGACAGAGCAGGGGGCACGGCGGCAAAAGGTCCCATGCCTGCAGGTGGCGGCGCAGCACCGTCGTCGCGGCGCCGCAGCTGCCGCCGCAGCTGCGCCGGTGGCTGCGCATTCTCAGCGCCGCACCTGCCCGTCCAATGACGCCTTGACGGCCTGGGTCGACTCCTTCTGGCGCCGCAGGTCATCTTGGTGCCTGTCGATGCCGAGGTGCAACCCATAGAAACAAAGGTTTGCACCAGACCTGGCACCCAGGGGCCATCCAACCGGAGCACCAAAGCACCCTCCGCGCCACCCTTGAACCCTGCTGTGCAGCGCCGGCCCACTGCAGGTTTCCCGCTGGCGCAGCTGGCGTTTGTACCCCGCGCGCGCGCGCGGGGTGCACCTCTGCTCGGCGCGAATTGTCTGCTCAGCAAACATCGCGTCCTCCAGCCGCCGCTCCTTCGCCGCCAGCGCCATTGTCGAGCGGCGCTCCTCCAGCTGCGGTTCAACGGCAACGTCGCCGCGCTGTTGCTCCACTTGACATGCACGCATTCACCGTCCAGGCACTGCTGGAGCACACTGCAGCGTCCGACTCGAGGCAACGCTCGTGCTCCTGCCGTGAACTCTGCCTGCGGGTGCGCCCCGCCCCGCCCACCTGCTTGCCCCACTCGTGCTGCGTGCGCTGCGTGATCTGGCGGCTGTAGCGCTCCCTCAGGGGGTCGCAGTTGTCCCGGAAGGCCGCATCAAGCAGCTCCTGGGCCAGGGCCTGCACACAGATTTGCCCATGTGCCGTGCATGCTGGTGTGCTGCTTCTGCCGCTGATGCTGTCTCAGCTGCTGCTACATATGCGAAATCGTCCCGTTCCATGGAACCAATAGCTGTGGCTGGCGCTGAACGTGAGCAACTAGACCTGCAGCAAGTGACCGGGTGTACAAGTGAACGCACATGCGTGCGGCCGCAAGGCGCGCCGCCACACCGCACCTGCCGCTCCCCTTCGCGCCGCACCGCCATCTCCCGCGCGCGCTCCGCCATCGCCGCCCGCCGCTGCGCGGGCGTCTGCTGCGCGGCCGCCAGCTCCTCCTTGAGCGCCTGCTCCTCTTCCGCCAGCTTCTGAGCTAGCCGCTCGCGCCTCAGCTCGATCTCCCCCGCGCGGGCCGCGCGCAGCGCCTCGAAGCATGCCTGCTCGGCGTTGCGCTGGATGCGCGCGTCCGTCTTGTGCTGCCACGCTGCACCTGAGCCGAGCTTGCTTTCCTCCTGTTTGGCGGCAACACAAGGTGCATGTGTGTGTGTGTGTGTGTGTGTGTGTGTGTGTGTGAGTATGTGCAACACATGAAGTGCCTGTTCCACATCCATTACGGTCTCTGCGGGGGCAGCACGCGTTTGTAAGGGTCAAACCTGGCTGGCTGGATGCGCCATCCCACCTTGGCCGCCTGCTGCATCTGCTGCATCCGATCCTCATACTCGCGGATCTTGGTGATGCGTGCGTCGGGCGGTGGCTTCTTCTGCAGTGCGAGTGCACGTGCAGGGGTGGGACGTCGGCCGTAGAAAGCTGCGGGGGCCGCTTGTTCATAGCAGCGACAGTGCGATGTGCAGCGCTGGCGCACACCGTCCTCAGGAGAGACATCGCAGCAAAGCTAGCTGGCCAGGCGCCTGCTGGTAGGAATGTCTTCTGCTGTTCCAAGATTTAGAAAACTGCGCCTATATACGAAACTCTGACCGCGGTCATAGTCAGGATTCGACCACGCGTTGGCTGGCAGACGTTCCACTCCACCAACAGAACTTCAATCTGTAAAGTTTTTTTAAGAGTCACTTGAGCTACTTGCCGTGTAATGACGGCGATCTGAAAACACAGTGAGTGTATATAAAGCGACAGTGATGGAGCACGAACCACGAACTTTCAAATCATGTTGTACGAAATCACGGCTGTGCTTCTTGTGGCTGGCTGCGCGCGTGGCCAGTTGCGGTAACACTTGCAAGTGACGACGCCGCCCCTTCAGACTTCATTCCTCCCTGTGCGACTTCAATAGCTATAATCAGCCCACCCACCTTTTTTCCCCTGCCTGAGATGCGCTGTGCTAATCACAGTGCAGTACATAGGGTGTGTGTGCCGCACTGCACTGCAAACTCGGGTGTGTCCTTCAATCACCAGTTTCGTGCAGCAGCAGGTACTATCAGCCAAGGTCTGACCAGACACGAACACCAGCACAGTGCTGCTAAGACAGCCACTGCCTTGTGAACTATAGAATCACCTGCACGCTGTCGTGTCTGCTGCAACCTAGGCACTGCCGCCAATGCTCCGTGTGTTCAGCTGCTGCCGGGGGCACATACGACTCAGCACTGCACCTGGACAAGAAGGTAGCAGCGCCCTCATTACTCGTGCTTGCCACGGTTGCTCACGTGGTCGGCCCCGCACGTGCACACACAAAGCTGACACGCACACCTGCCGGGACCAGCTGTCTGATGCGAGCTGCCTTAAGTGAGTCGCCTGCCATCAACATACCAGCCAACGCGCGTGACGAAAGTGGAAGGGCATGCGGGGGGGAGGGCGAGAATGAGCGCTGGCGGCGGGGGAGCTGCTGACAATACACTGCTGGCGGTCCGTCTGAAGCCGGTCACTCCTATCTTGAGCAGCTGACTTGGGTGATTTCTCACCTTTTTTGTTACAGTATAATGAATGAAACTCCTCCGCCAGCAGCGAAGTGCCACTGCCTGTGCGGCAGCTGCTTGCCTGAGAGGCAATGCGGCAATGGCTGGGCCTGGTTTGACCTCTGTACAGCGCGTGCCGGCAAGGCTGCCACGCAAATCCCGATTATTATTATGCACCAGAGTCAGCCCCCATGCGCCGCTGTGGCAGTGTCAGCCAGGCTGATGTGGCATAATCGTTCGCACTCGATGACACAGGCGGGGCGTCAGGGGTGCCATCTCGAGTTCAGCAGCAGGCCAGAATGTCACTAGAACAAGATGGTGTCGCAAGGCGGCCAGAGGATGGACCTCGGTTATGAAAGGGCGCATTCACTGCATGAGTGTGCGTGAGTCAGTTCTGCGTGGGTTTGATTGCGCGCGGATCATGCATGGCGCCTGCATTATGGTGTCGGCGCACCGCGCGGACCGGCGATGGTCAGAGGTCAAGTCGGCGGCGCGGCGGCCACAGCTCTTGGTTTTAGGTCAGGTCAGCGGCATTCGCCTCAGCCTTGGCTGCGACGAGAAGCCTTGCAAACGGTGGTTCCAAAAGAGCGGGCCCCAAGTTTGCTCGAGTCCGGGGCAATGGCAGCTTGCAGCCCGCAAATGCGCGCGCACGGGGGCCGTCAAATTCAAATACCGCACGCATGAGCGTTTGGTCTGGGATCAGCCATGAGCACTGTTTGGATGCATACCGTAGGCGCACAACAAACGTGCGTTGGGGCTTGCAGGGTTCCAGCCGCTGCGTTGGTCCGTGGCTCTAGGTGCGCCCGGAAGCAGGCAGGGCAGTGCTAAACCCTGGGCAGGTCTTGGCCTGCATCCCGGTCCTGCTAAAGCCCAGATCCCCCGCGCGCTTCAACAAGACGCGTGAATATCTCTTGTGTTGATATTGATGAAAATCCCGCCATGGCCTCTTTCCGGCTCACACGCCGTTTGTGCCGGCAGAAAGCTGGTGATAATTGCTTGTTATGCGGACACGTCCGTCGGGTGTGGCGGGTGTGCACGCCGCGGTCACAGCGCGCCGCCGGCGCCCTTGGCCTGCGCGCGCGCCGCCTGCAGCTCGCGCCACTGCTGCTGTAGCGCCTGCAGGTCCCGCTCCAGCGACGCCTGCTGCGCGCTCTGCTCGCGCGCGGCCGCCGCGGCCGCGGCCGCCGCCGCGGCCGCCGCTCGCTGGCGCGCCTCGAACGCCGCGTA
Organism: Monoraphidium neglectum; assembly: GCF_000611645.1. Classification (NCBI taxonomy): domain Eukaryota; kingdom Viridiplantae; phylum Chlorophyta; class Chlorophyceae; order Sphaeropleales; family Selenastraceae; genus Monoraphidium; species Monoraphidium neglectum. Next base: position 10,029 of record NW_014011965.1, read on the forward strand.
GCTGCTGCCCCCGAAGCTGCCTGGCTCCTCCCACACCCCCGGGCCGCCGGCGGGGACCCCTCTGCCGCCCGCGCCCGGTTGGCCGGATGCCGTCGCTGACGTGGCGGCGGCCTCGGCCCCGCCCTCGGAATCGCACGTGGCGGCTGGGTCGGACGGGGCCGCGGAGGCGGCGGCCGCCGCCGCGGCGCGGGCCGCCAGGATTTCCGCCAGCCGCTCCTTCACCATGGCCGCGGCGCACGTGTCGGACATCTGCTGCACCAGGTAGGCGGGGATGGGCGTGGTCTTGGGGCTAAAGGTGCACTCGGCCATCTCCTGGGCCTGATTTTTGAGGGGGGGGATGGAAGGGTTTAGGGGGGATTGGGGCCTTGGGGTTTAGCTGCAGGGGGAGTGTCCAGGTCGAGAGCTGGGTGCGGGTGCGGGTGCAGGTGCGGGGGCGATCCAAGGTGTGGAAGGTTGGGACGCAGGGGACCAGACGACTTGATTGTGATTTGGGGCAAAAACAAGGAAGGCCCTGTGATAACACACGAGCTGCGGAGCGGGCCAGCCTGGGTCAGGCTATGCGGCGTTGTTGCCACACCAGAGTGCGCCATACCTGGCGCAGCCCGGCGCCGCAGCACCCAGGAACCTCGCCCCCCCCTGTCTCCCCGCCAGTGGGCGCGCGCACGCGGGCGCGCGCGCACTGCCGAAAAACCCGCGCACCTCCTTCTCCCGCGCCGCCCACGCGCGCCGCAGCTCCATGCGCCGCGCCTTCTCCGCGACCTGAGCCAGGTACGCGTCCGGCGCCGCCCGAACCTCCGCCAACTTCGGCTTCACCTCCGCATACGCGCCGTGTGCGGTCTCCGCCGACAGCTGCGGTTTGAACGTGGCCCCGCGAAGCTCCCGGGAAGCCGCCGCCGCGCGCGCCTCCGCCAGCCGGTGCTCGCGCCGCGCCTTCTCGGCAGCTGAGAGGTCCTCCAGAAATCGCGGCTTGGCCTTGTGGCCGCGGCGCGTGATGGCGGGGTGGAAGGGGAACGCGGCGTCTGCGCTGGCCGGCCGCAGCTGCTGCTCCATTCGCTGCAGGTAGGGCGACCCCTGTGCGGCACCCTCCTCCCGGCCGGCGGCGGGCGCCTGCGCCTGGCCAAAGCTGCCGATGCCGTCGCGGCGGTGCTGCTGCTGCTGCTGCTGCTGCTGCTGCTGCTGCTGCTGCAGCTGCTCCGTTTGTTGGAGTTGGCGGGGACTGCTGCTGCCGGCGACACCGCGCGCCATGAACTCCTCTTCGTCCGCGCGCCGCCTCTCACGCAGGATGCGCTGGGACCCGGGGCAGATCTGCAGTTTTTGGTGGGGCATCGGAGGTTGGTTGGGGATGTGGAGGGTTTGAGCGAGAGCCGGAGGCATTGACAGAGCCGGCATGGCCGGGAGGCCGCAGCACCGCCTGACCGGCGGCGACGGGCCCTGCGCACAGCTGCGCCCGCCTCTGTCGCAGCCCGAGGGCTCCTGCGCCCGGCTGCCCCCGCCCTCGCCCTCCCTGCACCCCGAGCGCCTCACCCTCGGCCCCAGCGCCCACTGCCCCTCCTGGCGCCGCCGCTCCCCTTCCACTCGGTCGGCCCTGCCCTCCAGGAACGCTTGCTGCCGCTCGATGAACGAGCCCCACCCCGCCTCGCCCCGCGGGTGGGCGCCCTCGCGCCCCTCGGGCTGCCCCGGAGACGCGGCATCCGGCGGCTGCTGCTGCTGCTGCTGCTGCTGCTGCTGCAGGCGGCCCAGCTCAATTTGCATCTCATGTTCCAGGGCAGACAGGGCGCGAGCGTCTGGCGTCGCGGCGCGGCGCCGCGGGGCCGGGCCGGCGGAGCGGGAGCGGCGCGGGGCGCTGGCGGGGCGCGGGCCGGAGGGGCCCGCGCGGGGGCGGGCTGGTCCACAGGGGCAGGGAGCGGGCACAGCGGGGGGCGGCCAGGAAAGGCGATGCGTCAGCGCTTCACTCGGAGATTGGCAGGAGGGTGGCGTCGCAGCGCATGATACGCGCGGCGTCCGAAAAGCAGTGTGCAGCGACGGGCCCGTGCAGCAGAGCGTGGCCTTGGGTGCGCGCCCGACGCACCTGCCCCTGGCGACGCCGCGCGCCCGGCCGCCGCCGCCGGGCCGGGCTCCCGCCTCGGCATGTACACGCGCGGCGCGACGCCCTCCGCCGACCGCGGCGCCACCCACTCGCGCGCCTCGCGCTCGGCGCGCAGCACGCGCTCCCGCATGTCCTCCTGCCTCATCTCGTACACCGCCGCCTGATCATACAGCCGGCGCCCCGCCGACGCGGACCGCCCCCGCGGCGCGCGCTCGTGCTCTTGATCGGCGGGCGCGGCGGCGCTGCGGCCGGCGCGGTCGCCGCACATCAGGGCGCGCATGAGGTCCTGCGCGCCGCCGCCGCCGCGCTCCATCGCGCGCGCCGCCGCCAGCGCCGCCTCAGTAAGCTCGTCCTCCTCGTCGTCACCGGCCGCGGCCGCGGCGGCGCCGCGCGGCGGCGCGGGCGCGGACTGGGGGCGGGCGCGGCC
>NW_014011964.1:0-556 GCF_000611645.1 Monoraphidium neglectum
GACGAAAGCGGCACAGATGTCCGCGGCGGTGAACTGCTCCCCGGCTGCTTGACGACGGGTCCGCAGCTGCCATGCCGCCACCAGCCATTCTTGCGCGCTCTTGCTGTAACAATCCTAATCCCTAATCCTAATCCTTGCACTGCTCTTTCATTGCCCACCCTTGGGCTCCTCGTTTCTCGGCCGTCAGCCTGTCGCCGCTCGTGCGGGCGCGGCGACGCGCTTGCGGCGCGCGGTGCAGCTTGTGTGCCGAGCTACCTGACGCCCATGGCCCTCAAGCTATCGTGGTGCTGACGGGAACGGGCCGGTCCTGTGGCTCAACCGTGGGGGTTTGGAGGGTTTCCCCCCGGTGCCATATCGGCCCTGCACATGCCCCTTGTGCATGTCGCGTGTTGGGCTACCTCGCACATGGCCACAGCTTACCTGGTAACATCTAGGTTACACGCAGGTGCTCGGCACCTCGCTACCCCCGTGTAACCGACTGTCTATAAAAGAAAAAACTCGGGCGAGAGAGGAGGGGCGGGCCCGCCCCCAGTGCGCGGCCACAATCGCGCCAGCC
>NW_014011964.1:1325-13307 GCF_000611645.1 Monoraphidium neglectum
CCCCAGTGCGCGGCCACAATCGCGCCAGCCACTGCAACGCCCGCCGCACCGCCGGCCACTCCATGAGCGCGTGCAGCAGCGTCTCGAGCTGCCGATCGCTGCCGTGCTGCTGGTCCAAACTGGCAATCCGTGCCCTGCTTTGATTGTTTGTGAGTTGTGCATGGGTCCCTGCCTTTGCGCGCGGTACCTGGCTCCCCCCCTATGCCTTGGACACTTTGAGGTCGGGGGAAGGGTTGCAGCATTGTGGCTTGAATGGTAGCGGTTTCTCAGGGTTTCCAGCGGCCCTCCCTGGTACCTGTCAGTCTGCCAGATCCTTGCTCTCGGTGACTGGCCACATGATATGCGAATGATTTTTGTAACAAGCGCCAAGCAAACAGCTTTGACCAGCATACGCTGAGCGCTACCTGTGGCTACTTTGGTACGTGCGAAGCAACACTCGATGGCAGTAGGGGATTAATTGAACTGCAACGGAAAGCGAATTGCCATACCCCTTCCTGCTCCTTCGAGCCGGCCTCAATGCAGGCCACCTCGTGTGCATGATGCAGGCGCGTGCTGTGCATGCATAGAGTTCATGTACATCAAATGCACACTAGCATTGGAAGGGCAATGCCTTACCCGTAAAATGGACAACGGTGTTGTGCCGTCTGCCAAATAGATATCAAGTGCTGCTGCACTTGATGCCAGGCTCGGTGTTAGATGACAACACCCGCCAAGCAGCTCATGCACAAACCAGTGCGACAGGCCTCAAAGAGACCCGGGATGAGGCGACTTGTCCACAATCAAGCAGGCCTCTGCCTGCCAGCCCTCCGAGCCATAGCCCAGCTTTGTGCCCGGACACACCACAACGCGCGCCCCGGACCATATCAGTCCATCAGTAGATCCTGTCCAAGACGTAATCGACCATTAGCTGAAGCGACCGCTTTGAACGGCTCGGTGGGAGCACGGCCAGCGCTGCGAGTGCTTTGTCAGCCTCCTCCCTCGCCAGCCGCCGCGCCTCTTCCACGCCGCCCGCGCTACTGACGAGCTCAATGGCGCGCTGCAGCGAGTTCGGCTCTGAAAACTCCGACTGAATCAACTCTTCCTGCAAGTTTCGCGTGCCACGACAAAATGTTAGGGTCAAGGGGTGACATGGATGGTGTGCGTGCATGCATGCACATGCATGTGTGAGTGTGCACATGCGCATGCACACGCGTGGGCGCCCACGCGTGTGCGCTCCGGGTTATCCAGGATCGCAAGCAGGCCGAGGCTTCCTAGCAAGGCAGGGTGTACAACAGCAAAAACTGGGGGTGGCCTCTATTCGCCTAAACCAAATGTAGGTATCTGAGCTGAGTGCGCACCAGCTCCGGCGAGTTCCGCAGCGCAAAGATGACGGGCGCCGTGAGGTTCCCGCTGGCCAGGTCCTGGCCCTGTGGCTTGCCCAGCTGCTCGCTGGTCTGAGTGAAATCCAGGATATCATCTACAACCTGCCATGATGTCAAGTCGCGAGTTGGCAGGGTGTGATATCTCCGAGGTTGCAACGGCATGGACATGCACGCACGTGTCAAGCCTTCGCACATGTATGCATGTCACGATTGAGTATGGCAGCGCAAGTGGTAGGCCCATGTAGACTGGCTTCGGCGTCCCACAGTCACAATCACAGCCGCCAGTTGCTCCGACTTGATGTAGTGAAAGCGGGCCCATCACGCTGACAAATTGCGGGCGTGCCAGGCGGCTGCCCTGCCCTTGGATGATCCATCCCCTGTTTTCCGCCGAGCAACCAACAGCTCGTCACTCCTTGTCGCCCCGCCCCCACCTGGAATGCCAGGCCCAGGTGCTTGCCATAGTCGTACATCGCTTCCTTCACCTCCGGGCTCATGCCGCTGAACACGGCGCTGCTGCGGCAGCTGGCCGCGATGAGGGATGCAGTCTGGGGAGGCGGGGAGAGGGAGCACATAACGAGGGGTGGCGGTTGTGTGTGATCGGCTTACAAATGCGGCGCGTTTCATTTTTGGGGTGGGAGCTCTGCCTTGCTGCATTCATGCCGGGAGATGAACGTGTATCACCGCGGCAGTAAGCTCAAGCCGCACGAGGTGCATCAGCTTCCACATCAAAACCGCGCACCTATCCGCCATGGCCACTATCCAGCTGACGTGATACCCAGAAAACATCGACTAGAACTCACCCACCCCGACCGCCCAAGCACGCCCTTACATGCAACTTTGGACACGCACCTTGTAGAACGACTTATCCAAGTACGTGTCCAGTGTGATCTCAGTGTCGAACAGGGAGGCGGCCTGGCTGATCTCACCGTTGGCGAAGTCCGCGATGACCTATCAGGGGGCAAAAGTATGGTGAGCGTGCCCGCCAGATGCGTTGATGTGAGCGTGTGCGGGCGTGCGGGCGTCAATGCATCTGTGCACATGCATGTGCGTGTGCATGTGTGTGCGTGCGTGTGCGCGTGTTCGCGCGTGTGTGCGCATGTGCGTGTGCGTGCGTGCGTGCGTGTGCGTGCGTGCGTGCGTGCGTGCGTGCGTGCGTGCGTGCGTGCGCGCGCGCGTGTGTGTGTGTGTGTGTGTGTGTGTGTGTGCGCGTGCGCGTGTGTGCATGCGTGCGTGCGTGCGTGTGTGTGTGTGTGTGTGTGTGTGTGTGTGTGTGTACACGCGCGAGTGTGCGGGCACACGCACGCGTGCGCATTTGCATGCAAGTGTGTTTATAGAGAGGAGTGATTGCAACGGGATTCTGCGGCCGTGGATTAGGGCAGGGGGCTTGGCAGCTCAACGCATAGACCAGGAGGCTAGTGACTTGAGCATGCGACGTGGACAACGGCTGGAAGGGTCTTGTTGAGCCCTGGGAAAGTCTTGTGCGGCCGCCCTGTCCGTCATCTCACAGACACTGGGCATACCGCTAGCTGCAAACGCCCAAGCCGCGATGCCAGCTTTATACAACAAGACACCACTGAATCTCAACAAGGGCTGCATCCCCGACATCTGAGCCTCTGCACACGTCTGCGAGGTCCCCATGCCGCTCACCCCCTGCGAGCCCGACTGCTGCGCTCGCCGTCTATCCCGATCACATGCTCCACTTCCGTGTGACCATGTACTCTTTATCCCTTAACGACTCTCCGTTCCCCACCTGGCTGATGAGCTTGATGACCTCCAAATTGTCAAGGTTGGCAAGGTACCAGGAAGACTGGGCAAAAAGGAAGTCACCCACCAGCACGGCCACACGCGTGCCATACAGCGTGTTGACCGTGTCCTTGCCTGCGCACAGGCGAACATGTTTGCTGCGCTGTGAGCAATGCGCAGGACGCAGCACTGTAACAGCTCAAGCCGAAGCTGCCACCTGCAACGCCCGAACGAGCAGCTGCGCAACCAACTAAACCTACAGCTGTTGCCGACGCCGGCCAACACGCTGCTGTTGACGGCAAGGTACATAGGTGTTGCACCCCCTTCTCCTCTCATTCATAACTTGTGAGCGGTGTGCAGCTGCACCCCTCGTGTCGAAAGCCGAAACCAAGCCACGGCCACTCACCCCGCCGCGTGCTGCAGTCGTCGAGCACATCATCGTGCACGAGGCTGGCAGTGTGGATCATCTCAATGATCTCCGCCAGGCGCCGGTGATACGCGACAATGTTGCTGTCGACGGGCGGGGTTGGGGGCCACGGGGGATGCAGGAGGATGCGCGAGTTAGCCACCGGTGCGGCAACAGTGCGGCTCCAGCACAGAGTGGTGCGGCGCTCAGCACGGCAAAGGGGGAGAGAATTGGGACCTGCTGAAAGCAGAGTGTGCCTGGTGTTTGTGCCCCAGCCATGCCGCCGATTGCGCCACACACGCTGCTGCTGCATCGCAGAGCGCCCGTCGAACATCAGGGCGCTGCCTTTGCCTCTTGGCAAAAGTTGCCGCCCACCAGTCCAAGCAGCAGCCGCCCCCGCCCACACCTGAGGCCCGCCATCTCCGCAGTGGCACGCGCCATGAGCAGCACAACCATGGGCCGCAGCTTCTTGCCGCCCGCCCCGAAAATCTGGTCCGCCGCTGCAAGCAGCATCGGGTGGCGGTCGCCGACGATGTGCCGCAGGTTCTGGTTCATTGTGTCCATGTCCGCTGCTACCGGTTCAACTATTTCTTCCAGTAGTTGTGCTGGGGACGGCCGCTCGATGGGGGGATGGATGGCCGCGGCTTCGCTGCTCACGGGCACCACCACCCGAGCAGTCCACGGTGCGGACGAGCTGCTGCTGCTGCATCGATGGATCCGGGGAACAATTTGCTTCGCAACGCGATGCAGCGCGCGTGATCCTCTGCAGGAGGGACCAAGCATTCCCAGTGGGCTCTGCTCAGCGACCAGCCGCATTGTGCTGGCGCCACTCTAGCTTAATGTGTGATTCCCCAAGACCTAGATGGATGCACCAGGCGTGAACGAGGAGCCCAGTGCGCGATGAAAGAGGGGTGCTGCAAGGCCTTGTGTGTGAAGACGAATATGTCGAATGTTATACTTTTGAGAGAGTGTTATCACTACTGTAGCCGCGGCTGTAGTGTGAGCATTCAGGGCCGGCGCATTGCGGCTTCACAACCGCGTTGCAGGTGAGCACTGTGGCATGCTCACACAGCCGAGGCGCATGGCCCACTGCCGTCAGAGCATCGCCAAATCGTCGGTACTGCTCATTTCAAGGGCCTGTTATGGTCCTATTACAAAACATGCATCGCGCCTTGCGAGTGCATCCGGTCAAACAGTCAATGGAGCTGGTTGTCAATGGCTGACCACAAATGCTCGCTCAATGCAGAAGAGAGAGGGACTCAAGCTGATGCTTGGAAATGAAAGGTGTGAACACAGTCAACTAGGACGGTCCTGCTGCTGCGATGCCACCACCTCTGCCACCCGCTGCGCGCCGTCACGCTGGTCCCCATCGCCGCTGTCCCTGCTCGCGCCCGTCGCAGCCTCGCTGTCCGTCCTGGCCCCAGGCGATGGGCTCCGAGCGCCAGAAGCTGGGTCGCGCTCGGGCGGTGGCGGGACTGTGTAGAAGATGGATGTCTGGCCCCTCGGCTGCGCATGGTTGTGACGAGCGATGAGTTGAATGTTGTGCGCAAAAGCGGCACACTTGGTTTGGGGCAGACGAGTGCATGGCGCACAGGCCTGGTCCTGTACCCTGTGTTCTGTGCACATACACGCCGGCTATGTGGGCACGGAAAATTGCGAAACTCTTCCATCTCACAGGCCAGGACCACCCGCAGCTCGCACCCACACCTGCATGAGGGGTCCGCCGTTGCCGGGCGTTGCGTTGGCGGCCAAGAACATCCGCCACGAGATCCAAGGAAACATGCCGCCGCACTCGGGGCACCTTTGAGGGAGCGGCACCCATGATGTGTTTAATAACCAAGTTGTATTGGTGCAGAGCACTCCGCGGGATCAAGCACAGCACAGCCAAGATTGCACGGGCGGCCAATCCATGAGAAGACCGCAGCGGCAGTTCAGGACGCTGCTTCATGCACACCCCCTGCTTCATGCACACCCCCTGCTTCATGCACACCCCCTGCCGTTAACGAGGCCCCCTCGATGCGTTGCGCTCGTCCTCGTCCGGCAGGACCGCTCACTTCTTTGGATACTTGCCCTTCAGGATGAGGCCCCTGCCGTCGCAGGCCTTGCAGCGCCGCTGAATCAGCTGCATGCGGGGGGGTGCAAGGGACGGGAAGTATTTGGCAAGGACGGCTACAAACCTTGAAGCAGATGCGCCCAAAGCAGCTGACTCAGCTGAGGGTCTCGCAGCATCCCATCAGCACAGACACGGCTTGGCCGTTGCTGCAAGTTGCTGGGGTCGCACACCCACCCCAGCAACGCAGCCACTCACGATGCGCTTTGTGAACTCGTAGGCGCCGATGACGAACGGCACGACGCCGACAAACGCGCCAAACCACACCTGCAAGATGTGGCGGCACGATGAGTCACACTTGCCGGCAGACATGAAAGCAGGGGTGCAGAAAGCGACGCCGTGGGCATGCCACGAGAGGGCGTTAAGATGCACAGGACAAGCCGCGTGCTTGGCTCTGGGAAACACCAAGCAGGCACCCACCTGCCAGCTGGGCTCCAGCGGGCTGGGCACATAGGTTGACAGATCCACTGGCACAATAGGCGCCTCTGCTGCCTGTGCCGCCTGTGCCAGCGCCATCAGCTGGGCAGCGGCGCTGCCCACCGCTGCTGCCATCACTGCCGGGCCCCGCTCGCCCCGTGCGGCGGGCGCCGCCGACGGATCCGCGGCATGTTCGCGCGTGTGCGAGCACGACCTGCATACAATTGTCCTGGTCCTATGATGAGCGCATGAACTGGACGTGCCACGGTGTGGGCACCTGCCTGCGGAGCTTGTGGCCTGCATCAGAGCTGGTTTTGTGCGGTCGATCACCGCAACCAGTGGTGATTGACTTGTTCAAAAAGTGCGAGTTGGAATTGATTTCGCAACGAGGCAGTTTAGAACCAAGTACCACAGGCGACTTGAAGTTCGACACCCTGCAGACCACAAGGGGCAGCGCACGCGACAGGGTTGCAGGACCAGACGGAATATAAAAGCATGATGCAACCCCTTTTCACGCGGAGCTCTCGAGTGGTGGCCCGTGCCAGCCGCTTAACGCCACCGCAGGGCACAACACAGTGGCGGCGCATCCCTGCGCGCGCCGCAAGCACTAGCAGCAATCGGGCGGCAGCCGTACCCACAGTGTCGTGGGAGATTCGGTGAGCGTACAAGGGCGCAGTGACCACGTCTGTTGCGAAGCGTCTGACGTGACATGGCAGCCTCAACCATAGGCAGAGTCCGACAGCGCCGTCCTGCTGCCCTCACGCCCCTCTCAAAAGCCCATCTCCCGTCCCCCCTCCTGTCCATGTCCCAGCATGCTATACGACGGCGCCTGCCCGCTGTGCATGCGTGAGGTGGACTTCCTGCGCGGCCGCGACGCAGGGCGCGGCAAGATCGACTTTGTTGACATTGCTGCGCCGTCGTACACGGCCGAGGCCAACTACGGCATCACGTACCAGCAGGCAGGCGGGGAAGGATCATGAGGGCCGGGCCGAAAAAAGGCAGGGCCGAAGGGAATCAAATTGAGGCTGCCTCAACAGGGGCAAGGCGGACGGAAGGGGCGGCCGCCGGGGCCGAGGCGGCCACCTCGGTCAGCTGCGGTGGGGCTGGGGTGTGTCCAGCGGCCCTGGTCTTGTTCAGCCTCGCCGCCGACCGGCTGCTCTCAGGCCATCAGCATCAAGCACGTTGCATCACCGTCTGGTGATCCTGTAGAACAGCTCCTTCATGTCGCGCTGAGCACCGTGTTGTCGCGGCACGGTGCTTGAAGGATACAGAGCAAGGGCCCATGCTTCGCTGCCTCTCCAAACAACTTCAAGCCGGCTGCCACCCTCCAACCTCCAGGCAATGGAGAAGATCCACGCCATTGAGAGCGACGGTCGCATCATCACAGGGATTGAGGTGGGTACACTGCAGGCTGGTTGGCAAGAATTGGCGGCAGCGTGGCGCCGCCCGCCCCACATCGCCTGAAAGCCTGCGGCTTCGGTGGTGCGTGTGACATCCGCGTTTTAGTGCAGCTTTCCAGCAGTGCATGCTTCTTGGCCCGCGCATTGTCGGATGCAGCTCTCCTGAACACCCTTATTCTTGTCTCTTTCTTGTCCAATTGCAGGTCTTCCGCCGGCTCTATGAGGCAGTCGGTAAGCTCATACTTGGGCGCAGGAATTGCGCTGGATCCCGCCCGATATAGCATGATCAGGCCAAGGCCTCTTTTATAACATCAACCCGACTGGCCCGCTTCCCGCGCTGGGTCCGTGCAACTGCCCACCCTCTGACACCTTCCGTCCCTATTGTAACGTATCCCCAGGTTTAGGCTTTGTGTACTCGTTGACCAAGAACCCAGCTGTGGAGAAGGCGGCAAACGCTGTCTACGACGTGTGGGCCAAGTACCGGACCCAGATTACGGGTCGCGAGGCCATGGAGGTGATCTTGCAGCGCCGCGCAGCCGAGGCAGCCGGCAAGGGGGATGCGGGCAGCCTGTGTGGCGAGGAGGGGACCGACGGCGCTGCAGCGTGCGAGGTGCCGGTGGGGGCGCGGGGTGGTGCAGACAAGCAGTGATGCAAGTTGGCAGATTGCAGTGTTGGTGTTGGGCCGTGTTCCAGTTTGGCTACCGTCTGGCTGCTGGCAGTCTACGAGGCAGCTCATGCACATACAAGCACGCTGCCGTCCATAGCAACCATGGCATCGCGGGCCCGATGCTGCTTGATATCATTTGCTGCGCCATTTCTGTCCTTTCTGCTGGGTACATTCCATGTGTAAAAGCGACCAATCATGAGCAGACTGGCCTTGCTTCTGGTAAACCAGCAATGGCCTGAAGCCTGCCGGCAGGAGACGGCTACTTGTTGAGCGCTGAAATGCTCTTGTAAAGTCAGCTCATCCCAGGCGGACGCCCTTGATTGGGCTGTGCAGGCTGTCTTGCACCCTAAGCCAGACTTCTTGCCTCACTAGCACCCGTATGCAGCAGAATCTCTCAAATTTCCACATAAACGCACGCGAAGTACGGTGGACTTTCAGTGAAAGTGATGAATGATGGGAGAAACACTGACATACTGGTTCTACCATTCAAATGCAAGCCCAGCAAGTTCTTTGCATTTCCAAGCACCGGCATTTTGAGAATAATTGTGGTAGGTGGTCAAAAGCACAGTTTTTTACAGCGAACGATGTGGTGTTGCACATGGGGATTTGCACAAGCAAGCAGCTAGCATGTGTTTTGAGTGCTGCCACAAGAGAGCAAACAGTCTAAACAAAACGTCGTGTTTGCTCTCAAGGCCACTGCACTGGGCTCGCGTGTCAGCACTGCGGGTGATTGTGTGACGCGATCAAGGTTGATTGGCCGCACATGATCAGACTGATGCATGCAGCTGAAAGTTGCATCGCATGGCGTGCTTATACTGCAATTCGGATTGTTGATGGCGCTTGATCGTCTTGTGCGCTTTTTTCCAGGCTTGTTTTGTCAACTGTTTGGCCGGTATGTGTGTGAGCAGCTGCCACATTCCACAAAATGTGTGCAATTTGTGTAGGGCTCACGCACCCTCAGCTGCCTTAGCAGCCCCGTGCAACCAGCAAGGGATCGACCTGCATCGTCCACCGCTGAAGAGTTGGGTAACAGAGCGATCGGGGCTGTGCGGACCGATTGGAGTCCTGTAAGGTGTGTGGCTTGTCGCCCACGCTGTGTTCCAAGCGGATTACGGCGGCAGGCTTTCTGCTGACTTTGGCAGGCTGCAGGGTGGTACTGTGGCTTGAAGTGCGATAGCCTTGAAAATGCACAGGCGTCAGCATTGATACCAGCTGCCTAGGCAGTGCACTGACCACGCCACGCTCAGGAGCGAAAACTGCCACGCTGGGAGGTCATGGTGCCCGCTGATGATGGGACAACCGAACAGGAGCTGCTCGCCAGCTTAGGCTGGTGGGATGGCAGCCCCAAAGCGCAGGTCGGCTGTGAACCTCATCACAGCCTCTATTTACAACAGCGGGCCCACAAACAGCCAACACATGGTGACATTTACAAAGTGGGAGGCTCGGGCATTAAGAACCCGCGCCCCGCCCACGTCGTTGTGTTGGCTTGCTTGGCAGCTGGCACATCAGGCGAGGGAGGAGGCACAGAGTCCGTCGTTGATTCAACAATGCAAGCCGCACCCGTGTCTGCGCACAGCAGCGCTCCGTTTGGGCCACGTTGCACCAGGTTGCGCAGGGGACAAAGACGCAGGGGACGGCAGCTGGCATTGGAGCCTGCTACCATGGCACCCATGACAAAAAAGCCGCGACAAAGTGTTGGAAGAAACGGCCCCGCTGTTAAGCATGGGCAGCATCTGGGGTTAGTGTACAACTCGCAGAGCACGAGGTTGGCGGGCGGCTACAGAGGATGGCTGGGTGCATGGTGCGCAAAAGTGGAGTGAGATAAAATGTTCGCTGCTGCCCTTCAAATGCCTTGGAGTTCCTTGCTAAGCGCGTGCGCATGCCAGTGTTGCACAAGGCACACAGCCTGTGAGTAGACAGGTGCAGGGTGTAGGCAGGCCGTTGCAGGCTGAGCAGGCCCCTGCACGTCCGCCCACTGCAGTGTGCCAGCAGGGCACTGCAAGCAAGTCTCGTATAGAAAGAAGCCGACAGTCTGCCAGCTGCAACGGCACGCTCAGAACCACTGACACTGCGCGCCATCAGGCAGCACCCAGCGGCAACGCTGCGCACAGCAACCAAGGCGCTCAAGAAGAGGCAGAGGCACAGGCAGAGGGTTGGATCGGCAGAAAAGGCCCTACAACGCAGAGGCCTTGCTCCACAGGGTGGTGTTGTGCCACAGCACACAGGTGGCACGGCCAGCGTGTGGTGTTGTGTGAGCCATCAATACATCCTTTCTGGTTGGGAGCTCTTCCAGCCTCACTCTCAAAGCATAACAGCAGTGAAAAGCTACGCGGACAATGAACAGCGCCCAAGGCCCTTCGTCCAACCAACGCAGGGCGAGTCGCCACACACTACCAAGCTGGAGAAGCTTGCTAATCTATCGCGGCCGCCGTGATGCGCGGGCTAGCCGTTGACCGGCCATCACCCCCAAAAGGCCGCAGGTCGTTCAGTCAAAGTCCAAAGACCCAACGGTGCCGCTGTCGACCGCCGCACGCCTTGCGTTGCGCTTGGCACGCCGGCCCGACCCGGGCGCCGAGCCCGCGCAAGCCCCCGGCGACGTCCCAAGCGCCGCGCCAGCCGCCTCCATCCACCGCCCACAGTTGCTGCCAAAGCTGCAGGGGGAACGCCCCAGCGGCGAAGTGCCCATTGCCACGGCGGGCGCGACGTCCCGCTCCCACGCGTGGAGCGCCTGCGTGCTCTTGGGCATCTTCGGGCGCGCCGTGCAGCCGGGTGATGGAAGGCCAGGGGGCGGCACGCCGCCGCCAGCGCGCCCCTTGCCCTTGCCGCCGCTCTCCTGGGGCGACTCGCCGCTAGCTGCCGTTGGCGCTGCTGGGCGAGAGGTGTGCTTGGCCTTGCCCTTGCCCTTGCCGCCTGCGGGTGCGCACTGCTGCTCCGCTGCGCCGGTGCTGGTGCTGGTGCTCGCGCCAGCACTGCCGCCGGCGCCGCTCCCGCTCGCACCGCCGGAATTCACGGGGCGGGCATACATGCGGCCGTTGCGCATGAAACCGCCCCCACCCCAGCGGCGGTTGCCCAGCACGATACGCGCGCGGCCTGTCGAGGGATGGGTGCACGGTCGGCATGGCGCGTCAGGCCCGCACAGTCTGTGCGTTGCAGCCAACGCTGCCGCGCCGGCTGCGCCTGAAGCACGCGGTTGCTGTCATGTCGATATAGCCATGAAGTGCCCACAACAGCCTGACCCTGACCCGTCAGCCAATGGGAGCTCCCTCACAACCCCCCTGGGGCACCCTTGCCCACCCGCGGCCGAGGAGAAGTAGTAGTCCTCAATCGCCTCGTCCTCCTCCAGCTCAGCGTCCAGCATGTCCTCGTACATGTCACACCAGTCGCGCGGGGATGGAGGGCCTGGACGGTGACGCCAAGGGGGGATCAGAGGGATAGAAATGAGCTGAGATTGGCGCGGTGGCCGAGAAGCGAACGCTCGGGAGCCATCGCGGCAGCATGTGAAGACATGTATGGGCACACTCAAAAACACACAAGCACACCAGGTAACTTCCAGTAGAGGTCCCTCACCCTCGCCGTCGCCATTGTAGCGGTCGGCGTCGTCCGCCGCCGCAGCCGCAGCCGCCGCCGCGCGCCTCTCCGCGTCGGCGGCCGCCAGGCGCCGCGCGCCGGCTGCGGCGGCCTTGGCCTTCTCCCGGGCCTCGTGCTCGTCCACAAACCAGCGGGCGCGCTTGAGGAGCGTGACGCCCTCCTCCAGGGGGTAGTCCGACGGGGTGCCGTCCAGGTGACGGTGGGTGTAGAGGTGCGAAAACGGGGCCTTGCACTGGGGGCACCACTCTTTGACCATCGCCCACTGTAGGATGCAGTG
This sequence comes from Monoraphidium neglectum, assembly GCF_000611645.1. Classification (NCBI taxonomy): domain Eukaryota; kingdom Viridiplantae; phylum Chlorophyta; class Chlorophyceae; order Sphaeropleales; family Selenastraceae; genus Monoraphidium; species Monoraphidium neglectum. Next base: position 13,295 of record NW_014011964.1, read on the forward strand.
CACTGCGCGGACG
>NW_014011963.1:0-1489 GCF_000611645.1 Monoraphidium neglectum
CTCGGCGGCGCGGGCGCGCTCGGCGGCGCGCGCCGCGGCGCGCGCCTCCTGGGTCGCGCGCCACTCTAGGGGAGACGAAGGGGGGCGCGCGGGCAGGCGGGCGGCGGGATGAGACGTTGGGGCCGCATGCGACGACGCGCGACGAAGCGTTTGCCTGGGCCGCCGCAGGCGGCGCCCAAAAAGGGCAACACCCAGCTAAGAAAGGGTCGCACCTTCACGCTCGCGCTCTGTGTCGGCGCGCCGCTCCTTGACCTGTTCAGGAAACAGAACCTCCAGCAGCCGCTGCAGGCGGAGGCACACGCCAAACGGCGTCCCAACGGGCGCGATGCGCTGCCTGCGAGGCAGCGTTTTTGGGGGAGGTGCAGCGGGGTGGTCAAGGTGCCGCCGCGCCGGGACGCGCCCGGACTGCGCCAGCCGGTGACTGCGCGGGCGGGCGGTCGCGACGCGGGCGCGGGCGTGGACGGCGGCCGCGCAGTCTGCGACGGCGTCGCAGGGAGCAGCGGCGCGGCATACAGGGGCTGCGAGCGCGGGCCGCAGGCGCAGGGGCGCACGCCGCACACCTGCACTCTGGGCACTTTGTGGAGTGGGGCGCCTGCGTCTCCGCCCACTTCTCCATGCACAGGCGGCACGACACGTGGCCGCAGGGCCCACCGACAGGCTCGAACAGAAGCTCGGAGCATATCACACACTCATAGTCAGCCTCCATGCCATCGAGATCCAAGCCCCGCTGACGCTTGGCACCGTGCGCGCCGTCGTCGGAGTCCTCGCCGCCGTCGCTGCTCGCGCGACGGCGCTTCGGCGGCGCGCGGTCAGAATACACACCTCCGTCGTCCATGGGCATGGCGGCGGCCGCAGCGAGGGGCTCCGAGGGCGCCAAGGCCTCAGCTGCGAGAGGCGCATCGGGCACGCCTGCGGCGCGCGGGCTGCCAGCGGCCGTTCCTGCGCCCACTACATCACCATGCGCATCCATTAGGTCGTTTCGACCCACGGCGTAGCCTGTGGGCGCTGCCACGCGGCCAAACTGGCCTTCGTTGCGACTTGGGCACGCACAACAAGCCTTGAACGCGCGTCTATGGGACAAATAAACCGGTATGACCTTTGAATCCTCACCACTTGTATGAAAGTTGAGCAACGGACCATTCCGCTTCAAGAACAGTTGGTATCGTGCTTCGGCTGCAGTGACCACCAAATTATTTACACGATTATGAGACGCTCCAAACGCGCCGTGCGCGCACAGCTGCCAGCCGCACGCCCCTCCGATCGTCGTCAAGTGCCGCGGTAATCGCGCGCAGCACGGCTCGCCTGTGCCAGTGCAGCAGCCGGTATGGCAGCTGCATCGCCGCCACCAGGCACTGCAGCGCGGTCTCGCGCACCGACGCCCCCGCAGCTGCGACCGCCAAGCTCGGGCGCCCAGTCCGCCGGGCGAGCGACGCAAGCAGCGGGATTAACCCGTCCACTTGCGACTCCATCAGCGGGAGCAGTCCAGGGT
>NW_014011963.1:2218-13263 GCF_000611645.1 Monoraphidium neglectum
GTCCAGGGTCCACCAAAAAGTCGCTGACCACCAGCAGGCACGCCAGCAGCCGCCGCTCCCGCCCGGCGCCCCCGCTGCCGCCTACCCCTCCCCCTGCGCCCCCACCGCCGGAGGCGCGCGCCAAGCAGGGCACGAGCAGCGGCGCCGCAGCGGCGGCGCTCGCCCGGTACACGCCACGCGGCGCCGACGAGAGCAAGGCAGCCGTCGACAGCGCAAGCCCGTACTGCAGAGCATCCAGCCTCGCATCGACGCCGTTGCCACTTTCGCCAGCTGTGCCCGCGGCTCTTGCCGCGGCCGCCGCCGCGGCCGCCGCGGCCGAGCGCTCGTTCAGAGCGCCAAGCGCCAGCAGAAACGCCTTCTGCTGCCACAACGGCCGCGAGCGCGCGCGGCAGGCGCGGGCGTCGACGCGCCAGGCCTCAGGGCCGCCACCATCGGACAGCAGCACCTCAAAAAGCTGCGCCACGGCCTCCGCCACCCACAACACGGCCCCGCCGCCGCCGTCCCCGCCGCTGCCCTGAACGGGGCTGCCGGCTGCACCCGGCAGCAGATCGAGCGCGAGGCTCGCCAGCTCGCGCCACGCGTCACTCCGAAGCATCGCCAGGCCCCGAGCCATCCAGGCAACGCACGAAACGCCCGCCAAGACCGTGCCCGCCGCTTCCACAGTCGATGCCGAGCCTGCCCCCGCCCCGGGACCCGCCCCCGCCCCGTCCTGCTGCTGGCGCCGCTCCTGCTGCTGCAGCGCCGCCGCCGCCGCCGTGATGGCGGGCAGAAGCATGTCTCTGGTAAGCGCGAGGGCAAAGTTCTCTGCGCCTGTGGCCCCGCCGGGCGGCTGCCACTTATTCAACAAAGCCCCAAGCGCCACAGCCGCAGGCCGCCGCGCGGCGCCTGCACCAGCGTCAAGCGCGACGCGCGCGAGCGCCTCTGCCGCGCCAGAGATGCTGGCGCCGCGCAGCAAGTCTGGGCGGACGCCGATCAGCAGCGCCGCCGCCAGGGCCGCATCAGCGGCGCCGCGCCCACCGCCGCCCACCCCACCATCTATCTGCAGCGTGGTGGCGGCCGCCGCTGCCCATTCGCAGGCGCTGAGCAGGAGCGGCGCCTGCGCGTCGGCGCCGCATCGTGCCGCCAGCTGGCTCAGCAGCAGCAAGGCGGGCTGTGTTGTGGCATCCTCCCCGCCGTCTTCGCCCCAAAGCGCCCCCGCCGCCGCCTCGCCTGCGCCTGTCGCTGCTGCCGTCGTCGGCTCGCCCGTGGCGCGGCCGCCACTGTGCCGCTGCCGCAGCGCATGGAGGAGCTGGGCCACCATGTCTGCCGCTTGCGCGGCCTGCCGCGGCGGCAGGTCAAGGGGCAGCTGCGCCAGGGCGTGGCGGTGGATGGACTGGAGATATTGCAGCAGCAGGGCCTGCGATATGTCGATTTGGGTGTGGCAAGCACAAATGGTCACGTCAGTGCATTCAGAGGATTGAGTTGGGGTGCGTTGAACGTAGAAGCTTGCATCGAGGGCTTGAGAGCTCCAAGGCAAGTTGTATTGACAAACCAGCAAAATTTGTTTGCAAGTTGCGAGAAGCCCCGTGCGGCCGGCTGGAGTTGCCCCACGCGCGTTCACAGCAGCTGTTGACCAGATCAAACCAGAGCGCGCACAGGCGCTGGGCTGCTCCCCCTCTGCAGGGGCCCAAGGCTGCCATTGCGTCGCCTCAATCATGACATCACCTGCTGATCTGGCGCCCCCTGCTCCCAAGCCGCAAGCCCCTCCACCACCAGCGGCTGCAGCCACGCCAGCAGCTGCCACGCGCCCCCGTGCTCGCCGCCCGCCAGCAGCTGCAGCACAGACAGCGCGCGCGCCGCCGCCGGCGACCGCAGCGCCGGCAGGAGCTGCGCCTCGACGCACGCGGACACCGCCGCCGCCACGCTGCCGTCTGCTGCCGCGGCGCTGCCGCTCTCTGCGCTCGCCAGCTTCTCCAAGGCCGCCATCGCCTCTGCGGACGGCGCCACTCGCCGGTCCCAGTCCAGCCACAATTCAACAGTGGGCTCGTCGTCACTCGAGCCATCTGTAACAGCAGTTGGCCCCGTGTCACCACCCCCGCCAGGCAGCCGCAGCGCGTGCTGCACGAGCCGCGCCAGCGACTCCCGCAGCTGCGTCGCCGGCAGCCGCAACGACCCGCCCGCCTCGAGCAGCAGCAGCTGCAGCCGCAGCCGCAGCGCCCAGACCCTGGCCTGGGCCGCCTCGCCGCCCCCGGCGACGCCGTCCGCCCCCGCCTCGCCTGCCGCGTCCACGCGCCGATCGAGCAAGGACAGCAGCGCAGCGACGCGCGGCGCGCGCTGCTGAAGCGGGTGCGGCGCCCCAAGGTCGCCCGCTCGGGCCTCGGGCGGCGCCGAGGCCACTGCGGAGAGCACCGCGTGCAGGACGGCGAGGCCGCCGCCGAGCGTCGCGCCGGCCGGGTCCAGCGGCTGCACGGGCGCGCCGTAAGCGCCGGCGGCGGGGCCTGCGGCCGTGGGCTCCGGGCCGAGCAGGGCGACAAGCAAGGGGTCGATGATGGCTGTGCAGGCGCCCGCGCAGCCGAGGGGCCCGGAGGCCGCCACCTGGAGTGGTTGGGTGGGTGGAGGATGGGGACGGGTGTCGTCGGCCACCGCTGGGGCCATGGGCAGAATAGTAAGCAGCTGCCTTGCACCTGCGGAAGCTGGTCGGGCCAGCTGTTCTGCCAGCATATATTGACGCCTCATCAGTCATCAAAGCCGCGGCACAAGGCACATGCCACCTCCACCCGGCCGCGGGCTGTCCATGAGGGCGCTCCCTCGCGCGCGCTGCCATCATTTCGACCAACAGAGCCCCGACCCACCGCGCCAAGCGCGTCGGCGATGCACGCGAGCCGCCGCGCCGGCCGCCCGCGCAGCGCCGCGAGCGTGCCCCCAGCACTTGCGCCGGCGCCAGCGCCGGCGCCAGCGCCGGCGCCGGCGCCCCCGTCAGGATTACTGATGGCGAGGTACCGCTGCAGGTCCTCGAACGCCACGTCAGCGAGCGCGGTCCCGTCCAGCTGGCCGGGGCCAAGGGCAGCCGCGCAATCGCGCAGCGCCGCCGCGGCGCGCCGGGCTGCTTCGCGGGCCTCGTCCAGGTCATCCTCAGGGCAATCCTCCAGGGTGGCCGGGGCCAGCAGCTCCTGCTTCAGCATGAGCCAGACCTGGCGCGATGTGATTGCGGTGCGCGGGGCCATTGCTCAGGGGGGTCGTGCGGGCGGCGACGCGGGGGTGCGGCGGGTCGCGGGGGGTCGAGGGCGCCGTTGCGGAGCGCGGTTTGCAAGCGGGGTGATTGGGCGGTGCTGGTGGCGGCAATACAAGGGACCCCTTGATGGTGGATTGGCAGGAGGACGGCGACATGGCAACGGTGTGCTGTACCCCTGTGTCTGGGGCCCCTGGCCCTCCCCAGCTTGTATCAGGCCCCCATCACACACGCACAGACGCGCGCACACACATGCGCGCGCACCTGGCTAAGGTGATCGGCCATAACGCCAGGCCCCCAGCCGCGGCAGCACAGGGGAAGCGCGTCCAGAGAGTCCACCTTTGATTCGCTGCGGCGTCATCGCAGTCGGGTATGAGTGTGGGGTGGGGAGGTACAGATCCCGAGTCGGCGCGCGGCAGGGCAACTGACAGGAGCATGTGTGCGCCGCCTGCGCGTCTTGCCGGTGAGCAGCATGCAGCATGATACATGCCCTTGCCACATGCTTATTTGCGCACACATTTTGCAGCGACTGCACACACACTCACACAAGAGCTCGCACACAGCTCGCACACAGCACACCAACCTCACACAGACCAACATATCACATGCACTCCTCCAACTCACTCATGCAGCTCGGCAGACACACACGCGAACGCCGCATCACATGTGCGTTCCCAAATCAACGCACCTGAGAGTGGACCCCAGCTTCTCCGCCAGCAACGGCAGCGCCAGCCCAGCAAACTCGGGCGCCGCCGCCATGCAGCCCGCCACCGCGTCCGCCAGCTGCCGCCGCGTGATGGCCTGCGGGTCCCCTTTCTTCGGCGTGAACCTCACCGGGAAGTAGGGCTCCACCGCGACCTCGAACAGCTCGGCGGCCTCCGCCTCGAATTCCCCGCGGTGGCGGCCGCACGACGGCGAGCCGTACACCGCGCACGCGGCGCGCACGCACGCAAAGGCGAGCAGCAGGCACCGGGGGTCGTTCTCGCCCTCGACCAGGGCGGCAGTCCTGGCCGCAAGATTGAGGCGGCCATCCAGCACCAGGCGCTCGCCGTAGCCCTGGGGGTGCAGGTGGGGCCGGCCAAGAATTCCCAGGTTCGCCCGTCCCTTGCTACGCGCCGCGTCAGCGCAGCGCACAGGAAGTGCGCAGGCAAGCAGCTGGCGCGAAGCTGCCACGCACATACAAGCCACACCGGTGGACAAGGGCCCACCATCGCCATCCCCTCCTCGTGCCACACCTGCAGCAGCAATAGCCACAGCTGCAGCCCTGTCTGCCGCCCGGTCACTGTCAGTGCCGGCAGCTGCACGCTGGCCGCGAGCGCCTGCGCAACGCGAACCGCAAGCGCCGGCTTGGCCGCGATGGCGGCGCCGCTGCTGGCGCCGGTCAGCAGCTTCAGGCAGCCCTCCAGCGCAGCCTTTGCGCACGCCCTGGGTGGTGGCCAGCATGCGAGTCGTGGCGGGGAAGGGATATGGCTCCAAGGACGCTAGACGCACAGCACAAGAGGAGTCCCGTGGGCATGTGCGCATGGCAGTTGTCAAGAAGCTATCTCACTGTATGAAAGCGATGGGTCAAGAGGGTATGCTAGGGAAAGCAGCCACAGGTTGCTGCCTTGTTGGGTGCGGTACCCACCAGTCCTCCAGCTTGCTGCAGAAAAATCCTGTCAGGTGATCCACCTCTGGTGGCTGCAGCACGGCGTCGCCTGCAGCCTGAAGTGAGCGCGTGTGTGTACACAGGGGCACGTTGCAAAGTGACAAGCTGCTCTACAGGTTTGGATGTGCACTGGCGCGGCGGCGTGCTCGGTGCGTTCGACATCCAGTTCGCGGGCACCCCTGCCTTGCACACCTCACCACGCAGCCGCCAATATCCAACATATTTGCTGCGCACCCGCACGACCAGTTGCACCGCCCGACAGCGCAGCTCGTCATCGTCTGCATCTGTCAGAGGTTCCCTGAGGGCAGTGACCTAGGCGGTGAGCAAGTGCAGGCAGGGGGAAGCGCGCGTGGTGGGCGCAGGGCAGCAATTGAAAAGCGGCGGGGTTGTGTCATCAGGGACGGCGAATCAGCGGGGCTTCTGCTGACCTGATGTATTCCATGCATTACTCTTATCAGTATGCGACCAATCCTGTGGCGAACAGGCTCACCAGCTGCACGAACGGGACCCCAGCCTTTAGCTGGGCCACGATCTTATCAGCCAGGTCCCTTCTTTCTCCTTCTTCTGCATCTTCTCTTATGTACTGCAAGGCCCAGGCCTCCAACATCGTAGCCTGCGGTGATCTTCAGCCCCGCGCTCTGATCTCAAAGACACTTTACATCAATGATGCTGGAAATATTATCACAGCTTCATGCAGTAACTGCGCACTATGCAATCGTGGGCCATGCTCCTGTACATAGTCACCTGCAGTCACCATGGTGACGTGGTCCACGTGGGAGCCGTTTCCTCACAACCTCTTTTCAAAGGTGATGCACTGCATGGGGCTCACTGAGCCTGCAAAATGGTTCATTACAACCCCCAAAGACATGCTCCCGTTCAGCTAGAGCTGGCATGCCTGTCGTCAGCTTCCGGCACCTCACCCCCGCCATCCACACCCCCCCCCTTTTCCCACCCCTCCGCCAAAGCTCCACCACCGCCCTCTCTTCTTCGACACAAAGGCACAGGTGGCGCGTAATAACACGTGTGTGCCGGCTTTTAAAAAGCGGTGGCAGCGCCGGGCAATGCAGTGCGCTCGTTTCCATGGTCGACACACTGCACCAGCACATTTCAAGCTAGCAGCTGTGCAGGACTGCGCAAGCCCCAGCTCCATTTCACCTCTCCAATGGACCACGTGAGTGGAGAAAATTTGAGAGACGAAACGCACATATACACAAGTCTGGCACTCCGACATGTCCAGGTCCACTGATGAGAACAACTGCTCAGTCGTCAAACGTGACCTGGCGGCGGAGAGCCAGCGATGCAGGAGCCATGTCGGTGGAGAGGTGACGGACGCGCAAGCACGCGCCCTCCCAAAGTGAGTGAGCATGAAGCAAGCGGCGGCGCCATGCATGCGGGGCGTTCATGAGGTTGCGTGCGGGGATGTACTTGAAGCCGCGCCGGCCCCTTCCTCCCAACCCCTTTGTTTGTCTTTGAAAGCCTCACCTTTGTTGCCTTCTTGCTCAGGTCAACGTCCTTGAAGTGCGCCCCATACAGCTTGTGCTCCTATGTGCAGGGGGAATTATGGCAAGGGCTCAGCCAGCAGGGGGCGATTGCCGCACGGGGAGCCAACCAGCCAGCCAGGCGCCACTTCCTCCCGCACCGAAGGTACACCAATTCTAAAACATGGAAAGAGAATACAAGTCCTGTGAAGAACAAGCCACGCCACAAAAGAGCCCGCCGCCCGCCCGTGAGGACAAGGCTTGATGTTGTGCAAAGCATCCTCAGCGCAGGGGGCAGCGGCCCCGCCCCGCTGGCACACCGCCTTGCCACACCTTCTTCTTGACGGTGGTGCCAAACTTGAGCAGCTCGTCCGGCACGGGCTGCCCCGCCTCCCGCAGCACGTTTATGAGCTCCCCCGCGCGTGGCTTGTCCGCGCCCGCCGAGAAGAAGGTCACGGCGCGGCCGGTCTTGCCGGCGCGGCCGGTGCGGCCGATGCGGTGGACGTAGTCCTCGATGGTCAGCGGAAACGAATAGTTAATGACCACCTGGCGGGGGGCGCGTGCGATGGCGTCATAGTGATAATCATGCAAGGACGGGGCAGCATACGCGTGGGTTGACAGGACTAAGCGGTCAAAAAATCGAAACTCAGACAGGAGGCTCCAGGGCTGAGATGAGACGACGGCTCTGTCCTGGCGTCCAGAAAGGTCCCCTAGGCCATGCCAGCAGTGTGGCCAGCTGCGCACTGCTGCCCCCCTATTGCTGCAGCAGCTGCCCCCAACACCAGCGCCCCCTCACACACACACACACCTCGACGTCCGGGATGTCCAGCCCCCGCGCCGCCACGTCCGTCGCGATCAGCAGCGGGATGGTCCCCGCCTTGAACGCCTCCACCGCCGCCGTCCGCTGCGCCTGGCTGATGTCGCCGTGGATCGCCGCCGCGCTCCAGCCCTTGCGCTTGAGCAGCGCCTCCACGCGCGGCGCCTCCTTCTTGTAGAGCACGAATATGATGATGCGGTTCTTGCGGCTGGAGTGGTGCTGCTGCAGGAGCTGCTGCAGGCGGTCGTCGCGCTTGGCCGGGTCGATCACCTCGACAGACTGATTGTGTGTGTGGAGGGGGGGCGGGTGGCGTGTTGGAGAGGACGGGTCAATGCAAGGGGTTGATGAGGCGGGATTGTATGGCAAGAGGGGTGGAAGGGTTGTTCAAAGGTTGGTACAGGGGGAGGTGCTTCGCTGTGCGGCGTGGGTCAGAAGGCGCCCAACGGGCAGGCAACCAAACGCAACCAGGCGGCTGTGGTAAGGGAGTTGCAGCATTCACGTGTGGGGGCAAAGCGCGAGTGGGGGTCCACCGCGTCCTGCGGCTTCCAGGCAGCTGCGTGGGTAGGGCCGCACCCCGTCGGAAGGACGAAGACCTCTACGACAGGGCGCGGCCCGGCAGCCTCCAACATGGGCCGTGCAACGGCGGCCACGGGCCACACGCAAGGGCAAACCCATCCCCTAGCCCGCAATCTCACATACGAAACGACCCCCAGGTTGCCTCCACCTTGTCAACGCGCCTGATATCTGCAAACCGCCACCACCAGCGTGCTTGGACCCCAAAATTGCACATAAAACTATTCCAAATTGCAGTTGCCCCCCACCTGCGCGACACTGTGGCTGGCCGCCAGCTCCAGCGACCCCACCGTCACCTTGACCGCCCCCTCCTCCGCCAGGAAGTTGCTCGCCAGCTGCTGCACCGCCGTCGGCCAGGTCGCGCTGAACATGAGCGTCTGCCTGTCCGCGCGGACAGTCTGGCAGATCTTGCGGATGTGGGGCTCAAAGCCCAGGTCCAGCATGCGGTCCGCCTCGTCAAGAACAAGGTAGGTCACGTTCTGCGCGGCGCGGGGGGAAGAGGGGGGGAGACGTCAGGCGCGCGCAGCGGGCGCACGCGTCGAGGACCAGGACAGGCGCGGCGACGGCTTGCGAGGTGGGGCATGTGTGTGCCGCTCGGTCGAGCCCCAAGGCGGATGTGAATGCATCTGAAATGCCATAAATCTTAATGCCTTGGCCTGGGCTGGTCCCGCAATGACCTGCGACTGCGTTCGCCCCTGCGCTGGGCTCTCTAGCCTGAACGGCACGCTCCCAGCTGCCCCGGCTCCCCACCCCCTGCTTCGGCCCCAGCACCTGAGCACGTGCAGTCCCCCGCCCAGGCCCTCAGATCCCTTATAACGCGCCCAGCCGCGCACCGTGAGCCGCGCGATGCTGTCCTCCATCAGATCCTCCAGCCGCCCCGGCGTCCCCACGATCACCTCCACGCCGCTCTTCAGCGCCGCGATCTGCGGCCCCTTGGGCACGCCGCCGTACACGCAGCAGCAGCGCACGCCGCAGCGCGCGCCGGCGTCCTCCAGGACCGCCGCGATCTGCAGCGCCAGCTCGCGCGTCGGCGCGAGCACGACGGCAAACGGCCCCTTCTTGCCGGCCGACGCGCCGCCGGGGCGCTTGTTGGCCGCGATGTGGGCCATCATGGGCAAGCCAAAGCCCAGGGTCTTGCCTGAGCCGGTCGCGGCGATGCCGATCAGGTCATAGCCGGACAGGACGATGGGCCAGCACTGGGATTGGATGGGAGACGGCGCCACAAAGTCGCGCGTTGAGTGCAGCAGCTCCGGCCCGAGGCCGGTCTGGTCGAACGACAGCACGGGCGCGAGGCCGCAGCCGTCGACAGCCATTTTCCGCTCCTCGCGCGCGGCCGCGGCCTGCGCGGGCGACATGGCCGCAACATCAGGGTGCTCCTTGTACAGCGCCTTCAAAATGGGGGCGCTGCTGGCCGCGAGCGCCGCGTCGCCGACGGCCGCGAGGGAGCGGGGCGGCTGCTGCTTTTGCTGCTGGTGCTGCTGCTGCTGCTGCTGCTGCTTGGGGGCCTTGGCCTTCTTGGCAGGCTCGGCGTCTGTGTTAAAGTTGCGGGGTGGTGGCGACATCAGCGTGTTGCGTTGACAGAGGGGAGCTGGCATGAATGGACAGGGCAGACGGACTCAGGGAAGAGAGCCCGTCGCTCATGGAGGCGATTTGGGGTGGTGAGGGAAGTCTACGTGGATACGCCTCACCCCGCCCCGGTCCCGCACCTGCTGGCTGCTGCTCCTCCCTGTCGCGCTTCGCCTTCTTTGCCTTCTTCTTCTTGCCCTCCTCTTCGACTGCGGCGTCTGCGGCGCACCGTGCGCGGCAAAGGTAACGCACCGAGCCGCATATGTCAGCTTGTATGCGATACGTGTATGTCTCAGAGCAGGCCCTGCACACAGCGTGCCCACGCGGGTGCTGGTTGAAAATTTAATTGTAAGTGCTTGCACTGCAAGCGGAAGTGTCGCATGCTGGGTAAGACCCAAAGGGTAACCGCCCCGACGGGGCTCCCCAAGGTGATGGAATCAGCAGTCGCGCGACGCCAGGAACCCCCTGGGGGGGCTCGACCGTCGCCGCGTCGCTCTGCGGCGTTGCTGCTTGGACCGTGCGCCCACAAAGGGTGGCTTGCAAAGAGCCGGGCGCTCCGCTGCAGCAGCTGGGTGGGGCACAGCCTGTGTGCCTCCCAGCCCGCCAAGAACCAACAATACACCCTTAGTGCAACCCTGCATTCACCTGCCGCCACCTGCTGCTGCTGCTGCTGCTGCTGATCCTCTGCGGCGCGTTTCTCCTTGTTCTTCTTCTTTTTCTTCTTCTCCCCTACAGCAACCTCCACGGCGGTGTCCTCGCTGTTACTGCCCGCGACGCCAGGGGTGGCTGCTTCGCTGGCCGCCGCTGCCGCCGCTTTCTTGTCGCGCTTCTCCTTCTTCATCTGTTTCTTTGCAGCTTTCAAGGCCTTAAGTTCAGCCTTGCTGAGTGCCGCTTCCCCGTCCTCGGCCATGGTGGTCATGAGCAGCGGCCGCTGCAGGTGGGGTTGGTACCGCCGAGGGAAAAACTGGGCTCATGAGGAAGGAAGTCGGCGCACGCAGCGGCGACAACAGGCGGCGGTGCGGCGGCTGAGCAGTGCGGGTCCGAGGAGCGCCGTCATGGCTCATCAAAAGTCGGATTGACCTGAATCGTGCCATACAATAGCCACAGCGGGCATCCAGTTGAGGCTCAAGAGGAGAACGATCAGACCGGCGGCAATCCCACTTGTTACTCACCACGTTATTGTTAAGACACCACGCCAACCAGTTAAAATAGCTCGTAACACCACGGATGGGCCGGCTGTGCCGTGTGGTCTCGGCGCAGCCTTGCACGAGGCTACCGCACGGCGCTGCGTTATATAAACTAAACTGTTTCCTGAAACAGGTCTCTACCGCGTCTGACCTTGTGAGTTAGCTGTCAGCAACATTTGCCAGCAGGCACAGCTTCTTTTGGGGCAGCTTCTTTTGCCTTCCAGGTTGCTCGTTGGTGCTGCCTTGTGATATGCAAACAAATGGCTGAGGAAGGCTTCAGACTAAAACAATTCACTATAGACAAAATTCCGTCGTAGCATGCAAGCATGGACGAGGGTCCGATTACCGTGGGGCTCCTGAAGGTCACCACCGTAGACACCGCACAGGGCAGATGTGGCAAGCAGCAGTGTGCTCAAAGCGAGTGGGGTCACTATGACACAGACACCTGATACGCCAGACACCCTGTTGCCAAGCGTGTGCCTTGCCCCATACATTGCAACCCGCTTGAGGGCGATTCTTGCCAGCCATGTCATACTCTTTCAAGGACACGACTGATAGATAGATAGAT
>NW_014011962.1:0-7475 GCF_000611645.1 Monoraphidium neglectum
GGCGCGGCGGCGCCGCCGCCGCCCGCGTAGCCAAGGTTCGCCATCGCACGCAGCGTTGAATGGCTGGGCGTCGACGGCCGCATGCGCTTCGAGGCTGCGGTCGGCCGCAAAGAGGTAGATGCGGCGAGTGGGCAGTCAGGCGCAGCAGGCAGGCAAAGGGTGCGGGCGTGCGGCAACAGGCAGAGCGACCCCGGCCCCTGTGCTGCGGCTGTCGCGCTGCAGCGCATGTCACCGGCAGTACATATGCGGCGCACGGCCGCCTTGAATCACCAGCACCCACCTGACGAGAAGTGGTGTGTGCTTCCCTCGAGGGCGAGCGTCAGAGCCAATGGTGTCTCCGCCGCCCGCTTAGTGCCTGCCGTGGCGGGCGCCGGCAGGGCCGGCGCCTGCTGCTGTTGCTGCTGCTGGTGCCGCCGCTGCTGCCCCGGCAGCCGCAGCGGCGTGTTGCGCATCGGCCGCAGCAGAGCGCCGGGCTTCGCGCCTTTCCCCGCGGCCCCGCGCCCCGCCGCTGCCGCGCGCGGCAGGCGCGCCGCGGGCGCTGGCGCCGCTACGCGGGGGCCGGCCGGGCGCTGGGGCGGGCCGCCTGCGGGCACGAGAGCAAGCGCAGCTGCGACGCCACCTGACGCTGCAGGTCTGGGCAGTGGGCCGTCGGCCGCCGCGCTGCCATTGGGAGCCCCTGCATGGTGCGCGTCCGCGCCCGCCGCTGCTGTTGCCTCTGCCGCCACTTGCCGCCCTGAGCCGCCTGCCCCGTCGCCGGCCGGGCCAGCGGCCTGCGGCGTGCCCGGCCTGGAAGCGGGGCCTTTGGCGGGGAACGGGGTCAGGGGCCGGTGCGTGCCCGCTGAGCTGTACACAGGGCCTGCCAGGAAGCCGAGGCTAGCCCCGGCGCCCCCGGCACCACGTGCGCCGCTGCCAAAGCCGCCGCTGCCGGCGTCGCCGCCGAGTTGCCTGTCAGAAGGGGGGCCAGAAAACGAGGTCAGGGTGGGCGGCATAAGGCGTTGAGCCACGCCGGCGTTTCGCCGAGGCGCAACCGCAGTGAGCATGCTAAGCACATGGCCGTCTCCCCCTTCTGCCTTCGCTCCAGGCAAAAAAACTCACCGCGCGAGGGGGCTCGGCGGCACGGGCGGCAGCAGCCCCGACCGGCTGGGGGGTCGAGAAGATCCCAGGGGCGTCGGCCGCGCATAAGGGTCGTACCGTGCAGCGGCCCCAAGGGCGCCGGCCCGGCTTGGCGTGCGCCTCGCGGCGCCTGCGGCCCCGTACTGCAGATCCAGCTGCTGCTGGCTGCCGCTGAGTGCGTTGTCGCCACCAGGCAGCAGCAGCGATGCCGCTGGGGCGTCTTTGAGGATGCGGTAGAAGGAGCTCAGCGGGCCAGTGCCAGGCGCCTCTGGTGGCTCATGCTGCAGCTGCTGAATGTGGCGCACGAATGTGGAGGGCTGCTGGGAGGCCGGTGGCTGCACCACTGCGCGCGGGCGCGTCATGAAGCGCTCCAGCGCCGCTAACTTTTCGGCGTCCCAGTTGCGTGACGAGTCGAGCAGCTGCTGCGCCAGATCAGGCTGCAACATACGCCCGTCCTCATTGCCGCGGGAGGCCTGAGAAGAGTGCGGCCAGCCGATCACCAGTGTTTGCCCAGCGATCTTGGCACCATACCACCACGATCGCAAGCATGAGGCTCGTGGTGACAAACTGATGAAGTAAGACACGGTCTCACCTCGCGAACGGGGGCCTCAGCCTGCCTGGGCGCCGGCAGATCACCATCGCGCGCACTCGAGGCCGGAGCTGCGGAGGGCCGGGTGGCTGGTTCGCATGCTGATTATGAGGGATCAGGGCAATAGCACAGAGCATCAGAGGCTCACCTGACTCCTGCTCTGGGCTGGGACCGCTGCTGGTGCCACCGCGCGCGAAGCCCCCTAGATAGCTCGCAGCCTGCTTTAAAGGGGTGCTGATACGTCCTAAGAGCGATGTCCGCGGCGTCCTCGCGGCGTCTTCAGACATCGCGCGATCTGTGCCCTCGCTTGTGGCAGCTACGCCATGCTATAGAACGAGGATGTTCGACAAATGTTGTTTACGCGCGGCAATTGATTATTGATATGTTTGCACACCTCCACCCTGGCAGCCGTCACCCACGGCCATCCCGCAGCACTCACAGCAGCAGCCGGGCAGCACCACCCTTTCTTCTACTCAAGGCGCGCGGCGCCCCGCGGCCATTGCCGTTGCGGCTGGGCGCCCATCAGCAGCGACTCAATGGCTATGCAGCTGCGGCCCCGCATCGGCCCCGCGGCACACAGCGGTCTCCCTGTGCGGCTGACGTGGCGCGCCGGGGTGCAGCCGCGGGCACGCCGTACCCTGCCGGTGGCCGCCGCGGCCGCCGCCCCCACCCAGCCAGATGAGAAGCTTTACACTGCCAAACAGCCGCCGGCCGCGTGGCTGGGTCCTGTGCAGGCGGCGCGATACGCCGGTGAGCACGCGCGCGCTGCAGCATCGAAGACTGCTCGTCATTGACTCCCCTTTACTTCATGCCCCGACGCGCCGTTGCGCTGTATCGGTGCCACTCTCCGCCTCACCTCCACTCACCGGAGCCTCAATCTCGCGACCCCCCAGACGCACAGCGCCTCCCACCCCCCACCGGGCCTCGCCACTGTATGTGAATGCACACACAGGCCCGACCGGCCGCGGCCTCGAGGCGGCGAGGACCATGGCAGGCGGAGAGCTGCTGCTGGTGTCTGAGCCACTAGCGCTCGTGGAGCAGGCGGGCGGCGACGACGAGGATGAGGCAGAGAGCCGCGATAGCGGCGGCCGCGACGGCGCTGCGGGCGCGGCGACGCGGCCGGAGGCGCGCGGCGGGGGCGAGGAGGGCGAGGAAGAGGAGGGGGCCGAGGAGGGCGGCGGCGGCGGCGGCGAGGGGGCGGCGTACGTGCCGACCGACGCGGACGTGGACGCGATGGTGGCGCAGCTGCAGGGGCGCCGGGATGCGCGCGCCGAGGTGGGGCGGGCGGCCCGCGCGGCCCGGCGGGCGCGGGAGGGCGTTGTCTGTATCAGTCGCAATGCAATGGGAGGGTGCAGGCTGGACGAACTAGGGAGGCAGATGACGCGCGCTCGCACCCCCAACGGCTCGCCCCGCCCCCTTCCGGCCCCGCACCCAGCACGCGTGCCCCCCGAACGCGTGCCGATACGACCCCACCCCTGGCCCCCCCCGCGGCCCCCCTCCCCCCATGTAATCAGGGCTGGCTGTCAGCCCTGGATGACGGCACGCCCGAGCGCGCCTCGCAGCTTCCAGATTTCCGGGCCCTCGCCTCCGCCTCTTCCGACCCCCCGCCGGAAGGCGAACGGGCGGACGAGGATCCGGATCTCTGGGACCCGGATCTCCTGGCGGACCTGGTGGATCTGAATTATACGTGCGGGCGCGAGGACGGCGCGCTCTCCGCGCTGCGGGGCGCGCCGCAGCGCGACTTGGTGGGGCTGTGGCCGGAGGCGGCGCTGCTCAACCACAGCTGCGCCCCCAACACCGCGAGCCTGATTCTGGAGGTGTGAGGCGCGGCATGGGCTTGCAAGTATCAGGGAGGGGGAAGGGGCAGCGGTTTCGCCCGGTGGGGGCGAGGGCGGCGCAGTTGCCCAGTGGAGGTGGGGGCGGTGCTTCCCCCGGGCCGCACTTCCGGCTGTTATGAATTTGTCGGGCCGCTTGGAGGAGGCATGCATCTGCATAAATGCGCCTCGGGCAACGCGCCTGTGCACAACAAAAGAGCAACCCCCTGCGTGCCCTCGGCAAGGCGCCGCCCCGGTTTCACCCCTAGCCCCCTCGCCCCCGCCGCCGCCGGCGGGACGCTGTCGCAATCCTTTCGGGCCGCCCTGCTGCTCACCATCAGGGCCGCCTGCTGGTGCGGGCGTCGCGGCCGGTCGGCAAGCAGGTCGAGGTCACCACCTCTTACCTGGCCGGCCCGCTGCTGCTGGCGCCGCTGCAGCAGCGGCAGGCGGCGCTGCGCGACGCGCGCGGGTTTGCTTGCAGGTGCGCGGCGTGGTGATACCGGACGGGCCGGCAGGCGGGCGCTCAAACGTGCACATGGGATCACTGCAAGCAATGATACATGCTGAACAAGGTGGACAACGCACACGGGAACAAGGAGCAGCATCTCAACAGGAGCCCCCAGCCGGTGCCTGCAGGTCTGCCTGCCTTCAACAGCAGCCCTGGCAGCACTGATGGTAGTCCCCTCATGAGCGCCCCCTCATCCTGACACTCAACAAGGCGCATGCCTGCACACGCGACACTCGCAAGCTACATGCTACAACGCCCGCGAGCCCTCCGCCGCACTCACGCCTGACATCCCAGCACGCCCCCATACTCACACGAATGCGGTACGCGTCCATTATCCCAGGTGCGTGCGCTGCCGTGACGAGGCGCGCCAGGACCCCAACCTCCTGCAGCTGGTGGATGATGTCATCGACGCGTGCGGGTGCGGCGGCCTCTCGCAATTCCAGCGCGAGCGCCGCGGGCTCGCCGCATCAGCCGGGGCGAATGAGCCGCCGCGCATGCAATGCACACGCTAGTAGGGAATGCAGCCGGTCGGCCTGGTGGTAAGCACGCGTCAACGGGGCTGTCGCAGCACATATCTTGAGCCGCGCGCACCCTGCTTCACTGGAAATTCTGCCCAGGGGCTTGGAGGCTGACCTGGCGGATGCGGTTGTGGCCGGCCGCGAGGCCGAGGTGGCCAGCATACGCGACCAGCTGGCGGCGTTCATTGAGGTCGTGGATGCGGCCTTCAACAAGCTGGCGCTGCCGCAGAGGAGCCAGATCTACATCCAGGTGGGCGCCGGTGACGCCAGGTGACGGCGGGTGACAACAGGTGACGACGGGTAACATCAGGCTGCGCAGGCGCCGCCAGTAAATACGCTCGGCTGTTGGCATGGGGTTGTCGCCGCACCCTGGGCGGCGCCGTGACGGTGCAGCGCGACGGAAAGGAACGGGACTAGGCAGTAAACGGGTACCCTTGCACTCGCAGACACACAAATCCTCGCGCCCAGCTCTGTGAGCCTCCTGGGCCGCGCAAAGAGAACAGTTCTCTTCCATCCACATGCGCGTGCGCGCTCCTCTGAAGCTCGCGCGCCCCCATACGGCGCACACCAGGCCTCCCTGTTCAGGCTGTACGAGCTGGCGGCCCTCGCCACCGCGGCCGCGGGGGAGGAGCAGCCGCGCCTGCTGGAGCTGCTGGCGGCGCTGTCGGGGGAAGTGGCACCTGGAGGGGAGGAGCACGTGTACTGGGCGCGCCGCTACAGGTGAGCTGGGCGCCGCTCCCGGCCGGCTGTTGCTGGTTTTCTCAGGCACTTTTGCCCCTAATATGGATGATCCCACTTGGTCAGTCACTAGTACGTTCGGCCCTTTGTTGCGTGGCACACGTGTGCCAGGGGGTTTGTCGGTGCGGCCGTCGCTGCTGCCTGGGAATGCGTGTGCTGATGCATGAGACTGGCCCGCTCGGTGCGGCGGCAGAAGGGATTCACAGCCAGCGTGTTTCGCGAGCGCGGCGCCAAGCGAGATTGCTGTGCCCGGCAGCCCGGCAGCGCCCGGCTCACGACTGCGTGCGCGATGTTCGCACACGGCAGGACCATCGTCGAGGAGACAGAGGGCGATGACGGGCGGCTCGACGGCTCCCTGCGCCAAGCGGACCAGGCCTGCTTCGCCGCCCACGTGGCGCGGTATGGCCAGCTGTCTCGGCCGCTGTACCGCCGGCTGATGCAGGCTGCTGAGCTGGCGGAGGCGGGCAGCGAGGAGGAGTGGGAGGACGAGTGAGGGCGCGTCACTGCAGTGGGTGATACTGCGTGGGCGGCGAGCAGTGAGTGCAGCGGCCCCAAGGCTTAGTGTGCATGCGTGCGGTGCGCATGCACACGGTCATAATCGTGTGTCACAAGCGCGCATGTGCACTGAGTACGTTCGCGGGCGGAATTTTCCACAGACAGCACTGCCCAGCCGCAGCCATGCAAATGGCCTCTAGGTTCCTGCCCCTTTCCATCGTGAATGTAATTTTCAAATACCCCCCTGTTGCGAGTTGATGGTGACCCAGCCTTCTGGGTGGGCAAGGGCAATGGTTGACGCAACGGCGCGACTCATCGTGACGGCGACAGGCGCCCTCGCTCGCAGAAAGTGGGGGGAATGTGGGCGACACCGCGACAATTGCATACGTTCCCTACTTCGTTGTTGTTCGTATACTCACTATTTTTCTAAAACCTCGCATCTAAACGCTTGGCACCGGACAACACGTAGAAAGCCGCCCAAAGGCAGGTCGCAGCAGCTCGAGCACGATGATGGCAACACTTCCGGCAGGCTTGTCCCCCAAGCGGCAAGAGTCTGCGACACTCAACGCGATGCTGTACTTACTGGTGAGGCCTGCCTCATGACCCATGCCGTGGCTGGCTGCCCGACACGAGCCGGAGCTGGGTTCGTTCACAACGGGGTTCGTTCGCCTCGCCCCCTCGTTTCATAGGAAGCGAAGACACTCAAGGATGATGGCTCGGCGAGCACACCAGTACCGCCACAGGCGTTGGGCACTTGGGATGCCAGCCGGCGCACCGTCATAAAGCACGAGCAACCAAGGGCGCCCCGCGGCGCGCTGGAGGAGTGGGCTGAGCAGCGGACGACGCTGGCGGTGCAGCCTATACCAATGGGCGCAGATCCGGCAGCGGAGGGCGGCGGGCCGGCCGGGACCCGCGCGCCGGCGGCGGGGGGCAGCCAGCGCGGCCCCGCACGCCGGCAGGCCAGCCGGCTGTCCGTCGCCATCCCGGCGGCAGAGGTGGCGCCCAGCGCTCCAGTCACGTGCCCAACCCCGACGCCTGCAGGTATAAGGGGCCAAGTGTCTTGTTTGATGGGCGTTGGGGCACGAAGGGACCCGCGTTTCCAGCCCGCTCACACGCCTGCAAGGGGAGCCAGCGGCGGCGCACGCAGGGACTCGCCGCTCAAGAGCCCCGCGGCGTTGAGTTGCTTGGGAAAAGCCTCTTAAATGATTCAAACGCTCCGCATTGCAGTGGACGGTGCTCTGGCCAGCCTGCGCAAGGTATGGTCGGCGCGCCTTGACCAGGAACTCTGGGTCAAGTCGGCCGCCGCCGCAGCCACCGCCGGCCGCCCCGGCCTGTCGCCCCTTGTATCGCCGCAGCAGCCGCCCCCGCAGGCGCCTCTTGACGCTGGCAGCGCCGCAGCAGATGCGGCCGCCGCCGCCGCCGCGCCGCCAATGAGTGGGGCGGGGGCGCCGGCGGCGCGCGTTCTCAGGTGGTCTGTAAACACAGGCGGCGCCGCCCCGGCGGCGCCGGCGGCGCAGGGCGGCGCGCCGCTGATTGCGGAGATTGCTCGCACAGGCAGTGACGGGAGCGGCAGCAGCCCCGCTGGCAATCCAGGCTTGGACGGCGGCCCCGCGGCCCGCGCGGCCACCGCGGGGCGGCGGCGCAAGACGGCCAGCGCGGCGGCCTCGGCAGCGGCACGCGCGCCCGAGTCCCCGGCCGCC
>NW_014011962.1:8117-13165 GCF_000611645.1 Monoraphidium neglectum
CGGCGGGCGCGGCGGCGATGTTTGGGTCCGTGCGGACTCAGCATAATGAAGACGACTCGATCACTTTCCTGCTGGCCTCTACTGGGCAGAGCGCCCCTGGGAGCAAGAGCAGGGGCGTGTCCCCGCAGCGGCCCAGGCAGACGGCGTTCGCTGACGTCACCGGGGCGGGCGGCGGCGGTGGCGGCGGCAGCGGCGGCGGCGACACGCAGCCGCTGAGGAGGCCGGCCGTGCGCGTCAAGAGCGCCGTGGATCTCTCAAGGCGGCAAATGCTGGGCGTGTGATGCCTGTGGTCCACGTTTGGAAGGCTTGCATCGAAAGGCTTGCATTTTTGCAGCGGACGCCTCAAGACCATGACCGTGTACTGTCGTCGCAGCATTTACTGCTGACGAGCTGGCGCAAACGAAGCAGCGAGCTAGCGCCAAGCGAGTGTATGCCGAGATATTTTGCGCAGGACTGAGGAAGCTTCAACCTGGATGTTGGCAAGCGCACGTGTGGATGGTGGGCCGATGTTGCGGGGCACTGAGAACACTGTTGAGTGCTGGTACTGCCGTACCACAAATTGTTGTGTCTAGGCGGCGCACTATCAGTCGCCCGGGGTACATCAGTAAACGAGAACAAGCTTGCTGGTTGGATTTTTCATACATTTACATCCTGCTGGCTGCCTGCTTAGATTTGTGAAATCTAGAAAAGAGGGTGAGTAGCCTGGTTACTCAATCACTGAATACAAGCATTCTCCAAGGATACACCAACACAGCTGCACACATGCACAGGTCTCCAAAACCACTGCAATTCGAAATGCAGACACACATCTGTCAACCAAGCTGAGCAGCAACACACCATGTGAGTGGGAGAGCTTTCCTGCTGAGAAGCTGCGCAACGCCTCTGTGGAGGAAGCCCAACTTTGGTTGCGGCAACGGACATCGTGCCGCACCGCGATGCTCACGGCCTGCTAGTACCCCGGCCGCGCCGCCTGCAGGCGCCCCGCCGGCGCCGCCAGCGCCGCGGCCTGGGCGGCGGAGGCGGAGGTCGTCGTCCAAGGGTCCGCAGCCGCATCCCTCATCCACGCCGCGCGCATCGTGGACGTGGCCACCAGCGAGGTGGTGCTGACAGGCACCTGCGGGCGTGCGGTTTGATGGCATGAATCGATGGTGGCGGGATGGAATTGGCCTGCGCCTGGCAGGGTTTGTGCCATCAGGCCGCTCAGAAGACGATCGCTGCTCCATCTCAGTACTGCCGGCACGAGCATTCCATCACGCCGCAGCAGCGATCATTTTGGTCGATAGTGCTGCTGGCCGACCGGCGCACCTTGGCATCTGCCAGATTCTTGCCTGTGAAGAGGAACGCCTGGACTCGTGGCATGCCCACAAACTTGTCACCTAGCGCCGCGGGCGCGCACGGCACCGGTGAGAGGCAGCCTGTAATGCTCTAGCCGTGCATATCAAGAGTCAAAGCGCATCAGCACACTGCCCGGCGGCCCAGCAGGGCAAAGCACGCTGGCACATAAACTCAGAGCAGGCGAGGCCGCATGGCTCAAAGGGAAGTAAGGCTCGGATGACGGCGGTTGCCTATATCCGGCCCCCCCAGCCACCTGCCGCCGCCGCTCTACTGTCAATGAGATTCCATCCTATCTGATGTCAAGCGGACCTAGTCTGTCAAACACAACCGGACCAGGCACCCCCCTGCCCACCATAGGCCAGTGAGTTGAGCGTCGCCCAGTAGCTCACTGGCGCCTC
Source organism: Monoraphidium neglectum (assembly GCF_000611645.1). Classification (NCBI taxonomy): domain Eukaryota; kingdom Viridiplantae; phylum Chlorophyta; class Chlorophyceae; order Sphaeropleales; family Selenastraceae; genus Monoraphidium; species Monoraphidium neglectum. The sequence continues at coordinate 9,851 of NW_014011962.1, forward strand.
CCCCGGGTCGCCGTGCGCGGTAAGGCTCGTCTTGAGGGCCCCCGGCGTGAAACGTGACGCCGGTGGCTCAGCCGGCGTGGGGCGCATCGCCGCCGCCGCGCGCTGCAGGGCGGCGCGCGCCGGCGCGGGATGCTGAGCTTTTTGTGCGCGACGCGTGGCCCTTCTTTATCGGCTCAAATGCCTCACAAGCATAAGGACTCTGTGAAGGTGCGTCAGGTGGCCCTCATGCAATCTATTGAGGAAGCCGTGCGGGCAGCACCTGCTGCTCCTGAGTCGACGTGAGCCATGCGGCAGGCTGGAGTGCTAGAGGCGCGTCCAACGCGGGCCCCGACGCGGCGCAGCGCTCCTCAAACCAGTTCGCCACCAGCACGCCGCCAGGCTGGCGCAGGTAGTCGTTTGAGCGGCCGCTGCGCTCCATCGCTGCAGCGGCGTGGCTGTGTGCGCAGCGTCGGAGTGCGCAGGCGCCGCGCAACAGGTGCTGGATTGCACAAAGACAATAGTACTTGCGCTGACTATTTTCTGGCGCTGCAGGGCTCATTCAAGCCACAAAACTGAGCCGATTCCTTCGGTGACGGTTTTCGCGTTGTGTCACTTTGCGAGTCAACAAAGCCCGTTTACGGTACGATACGAACGCAAGAGCCTGTGCAAGGAAATATTCTTGATTGTAGGCGTTCGATACGAGAACGCGCCGGCACACAGCACGTTGCAAATCACTGCTCTGCCAGCCCTGACGGTGTGCACGACGACACTGGAGCGGGTGCGCGCGCCCTGACTCCTGGCAGCATTGCGATTCGACACCAATGTTTGCATGCAAAATGCTGATATCTACAAGGACATATGTGCAAACCTGCCAGCTATTTCCCTGGCTCAGCCGTGGCGGAGCAATCCAGGGCAGGGCGAGGTGGGAGGCGAGAGGACAACGTGGAATCACGCAAGGAGTCAGCCGCAGCAGCGCCGCCTGAACGGCAGGATGCCGCCTGTGAGGCGTGTGCATGTGCTGGTGACACTGCGGGCCGGATGCGATTCCGGCCAAAGCGCCCGTTTGCCACCCTCAGGAAGTCCACCAGCGGAGCGAATGCAAATTGGACGGACTCGAGGAAATCCGAATGGCAGCAAGCTGCAGCGCACGGCCGCTGCGCCGCACGATCCGCACCCCGCGTGCACTAGCACCGCCGTCGAGCCCGCCGCGGCGCGCCCGGCTGCTGCGGTTGGCTGCCATGTCAGCTCTGAACGAGGGGCTCTGTGTCCTTGGCCTTGAGGGTTGCGGCCACCTCGTCGATCGAGGCATTGAGCTGCCGATGGATTGAGGAGTGTGGGATTGCGTTAGAAAAAGCGACTCTGGTGTGCACAACACGCCCAGGACCTTATCATAATGACATCCAGCAATCGAGCCTCATTTGAGCCTGACGCTGGCATCCGCCCCCGCAGCCTGCAATGCCGCGCAAGATTGGCGTCACCCGCTGCCTGGACCGCAGCAGGCTGCCAGCTACTCGCAACGCCGCAGCGCCAGCCACGCCGAGGATGCATGCCCCTGCCCAGGGCCGCGGCGGTGGGCCCTCGCCTCTGCTCCAAGCACGCTGGCCCCCAATCCCTGACCTGCCACATTCCGGCTGCCACCCCCTGCGCAATCGAATCAAACTCCGCGCAAGCACCTGTGCAATCTTGTCAATGAGCTCCTGCTTGGTGGCCTCGGGGTCCTTTGGTGCCTCCTCCTCCATAAAACGCGGCAGCCGCAGCCGGGAGTCGTCACCCAGCAGCGCGCGGCTGATCTGCGGCGGCGGGCGGTCGAGGCGAGGCGGGGCGGGGAGCGTCGCGCGTGCGTGGCGGCGGCGGCAGCGCCGGCGAGCGCGATGACGAGGCGCATGCGGCGGCTCAGAGAATGCCGGCGTCGCGGCGCTGGTGGCTGCGGCGCCGCTGCTGCCGGGCATGGGCGTTCAGACTCCGCCGCCTGGCGCGGCGCTGCGGGCGCGACGGGAGCGGCGCTTGTGCGTCCGCCGCGGCCAACCTGAGGAGCGAAGAGGAAGCCGAGCGCCCCGAACACGACGCCGCCCATGATGAACCCGGTGGTGAAGCCGCTGTCGCCGCGCTCAGCCCTGGTGGAGAGCGGTTTTCGCATCGTTTCAGGCGACACGACGGGGTCCAGGGGACTGCCTATTGCCCACGTGGGCAGTGTCGCACTGCATGCATATTCGCGCGCGCACATGCGCGGGTTTGCCCGACAAAGCGGCCCTTTTCAGCCGCACCTGGCTGCCACTGTGAGCCGCCGGTGAGCAGTGCCCGGTCGCAGGTGTGCGACTCGCACCCTGCCGGCTTGCTGCTGCTGCCGCCGCCCTGCGTGTGCGGGCCCTGCGGAGGCCGCGCCACAAGACAATACAAGAAGGCCTCAGCTAATTACAGGCACGCCGTACGTGGCCAGCAAGCTAGAAATCAAGCAGACCAGGCAGCCGGGCAAGTGGTTCCTTTCGCAGCTGGTCCCCAAATCCACCCAATAGGTTTCCTTTTATAGGTCCCACAGCATACCAGAGAGACTACGGCAGGCCAGGGCCATCGTGCTGTGCTGGCAAGATCACCGCGATCCAAGTTGAGAAAGTTACTAAGGTAAATGTGAATGGCGTTATCAATTCATTACACCTGTGTATCGATTGCCCCGTTTATTATGCACGTCCGCAAGTCACCTCACACTCGCGTCGTCACAGCCCAGCGACCACCGGCTTTGGAATGAGGGTCCGCGCCCTGCTCATTGTTGTGGCCGCGGCCCTGGTTGCCATCGGCCCCGTGCCCACACGCGCTGGCGCCGCCGCGCTCTTGGACGCCGCTGCTGGCCTCGCGCCATGGATCACCTCCGTCCGCCGCGAGCTGCACAAGATCCCAGAGCTCATCTTCGAGGAGCACAAGACCAGCGCTGCCCTCAAGAAGCACCTAGACGATCTGAAGATCCCGTACAAGCAGTACGCAAAGACGGGCATCGTGGGCCGCGTCGGCAGCGGCCAGCCGACCGTCGTGCTGCGGTCCGACATCGACGCACTGCCCATAAACGAGCCGGAAGGCCTCGAATTCAAGAGCCAACATGAGGGCCGCATGCACGCGTGCGGGCACGACGGTGAGCCATGCGCGCGGGCGCCGTCGGTCGAGCCAGGCCCGCATTTGCGTCCGCAGCCGCCCACGTCGCCGCTGACTTGTTTTGCAAGCATGGCGCAAATCAGGCGGCAGCTGCGCGGCGGCGCAGCCGAGGGTGCGCTGCTTGCATGGGCGGCCTGCGCCCCAAACGCCCCCCACAACCTCCATCCAGAATTGACCGCGGCCGCCCCCCCCCCC
>NW_014011961.1:0-12527 GCF_000611645.1 Monoraphidium neglectum
CTCCAGAGCCTCGCCCCGCTCAAGCAGCCACTCCCGCACCTGGCGCAGCCGCTGCGGCGCGGGCGGGTGCGCGGCGGCCAGCTGCTGCTCCTCCTGGCCGAGCGACCTGGCCGTGCGGCAGTGAGGTGCATCGCGCACGCCAGCGATCAAGCCATGTGGCAGAGAGCGTCAATTATAACCACGAAGCGTGCTGTGAGAAACAGCGAGGAGCAATCGCGTATGTCCATGTATTCAACGCCGCAGCTGTACGTCCCAGCTCCACGACAGTGTCACTCTCTCGGGCCCGCCCCCTGCGCCTGGCCGCCGCTTGCCTGATGTCGCTCTCCGCGCCGGCCAGCAGCTTGGCGGCCGTCTGCACCTGGAGCTGGGCCGACACGAAAACAGTCCGCCGTGAGGCCACCTCCTGCTGCAGCTCAAACAGGGACTCGGCGCTCGCGGCAGGGGGCCAGCACGCGCCGACACCGCCGCCGCCGTCAGCTGCCTGCTGCCGCGCTGGCCTGTGGCCACCACCGCGAGGATGTTTTGCGCCGGGGACGGATGGCAGGCGCACGCCGGCAGCGGTCGCTGATGAGGCGCGCGGCTTGCTGGTCGTCATGTTGTCAGAGGTGCCGCGACCTTTCTTTGAGATCGGCGTCGCGGCCTGCGGCCGACCGCGGGCGTTGCCCGCCGAGCTCGCACTGCGGCTGGCCCTGAGCGCCTTCTCCGAGCGCCACGGGTTCAGCGGCAGGGCCGGCGCGAAAGGTGGAACACCACCCGTGGACAACTGCTTCAACTCCCTGCCCCTCGCTTCAGGCTTGTCCTGGAAAAGGGGGGTTGGGCAGTCAAACACACCGGGTTGACCTCTGCAGCAGGTGCTGCGGCGCTTCTTGTGCACGTGCGTCAAGCATCCTAGGTACGCTGCCTGCAATCCTGCAGCTCACTTCATCCGAAGCAGATGTCGGTAATGCTTCCTCCTGGTTGTCATCCTCGGCCCATAAACTCTCGAGGAGCAAGGTCCCGGGGACATCCAGATCACCTCCCATCGCTGCTCACATCTAAAAGCGCTTCATAAATTATTTCGTGCAGATGAGACTACTCACCTACATCATTAATTGTTCCAGAGCACTGCGCTCTGCTGGGCACTGTGGCGCTGCAACTCGCCCGGAGCACCTAGTTTCTGTCGTCACTTTCGCAACAATATTGTAATGAAAATAGATCTGATCTATACCAGCATGCACAAGGCCACCCGCATGCAACTTGAAGTGTTCCGAGGTGACAACCTTGAAGCAGCACAAACAGAGGAAGCCCCTTCCCCGCCCCCACCGTCAGAGACGGAAAAGCGACAAGACGGGAAATCCATGCCGCGCAGTGAACAGGCAGCTGGCTCAGCTGTCGATGCGACTGGAGGCAAAAGCACTAGGTGCACTGCTCCAGGCGGCGGCACGGCAGATGCTCCCGAGCGTGCCATACGGTCGGCAGGGCTGCGACACGCGCTGTCTGGTGGCGTTGCGGGAGCGTTTGCCAAGACGTGCACGGCCCCTCTGGCCCGCCTCGTCATTCTCTACCAGGTGGGATGAGCGGGCAGCGCGCACAGCCGCAGCAGCTTGCGTGGCGGCCATGTCTCCGCTGCCCTGCTGCCTCCCCCTGCTGCTGGTGGGGTGGAGCGCGAAAAGCGGCGACGCCTGCCCCCTGCCCCTTCCTGCAGGTCCAGGCCTTCAACCCAGTGCCAACCCCCTTGGCGGTGCCCAGCCCGCTGCGCTTTGCCACCGCCGCCGCCGCCGCCCCGGCCGCTGGCCCGGCGGGCGCGGCCGGTGCAGCGTGGCGGCCGACGGCCCCCGCGGCCGCGCAGCCTCGGCTCCTCCAGGCGCTGCTGGGCGTGGCGCAGGCTGAGGGGTGGCGGTCCCTCTGGCGGGGCAACCTCGTGACCATCCTGCACCGCGTGCCCTACTCCTCCATCAACTTCTACACCTACGAAGCCACCAGCTGCTGGCTCGCACACCACGCGCCCACCGGCAGCGACGTGGCGCGGCGGATGGCAAGCGGCGCCATGGCCGGGCTTATGGCATGCACCGCGGTGGGCGCGGGGTTCGGGGGCCGCCCTGCGGAGGCGCGCATCGGGCTGGTCCGGCGCGCCTGCGCTCGTCTCTGCGCATGCCCGTTTGCGGTACGGCCTGCAAACATCGGAGGCAGCCATGCTGCTGGGTTCCGCGCACCCCCACCCTCCCTTCGTGAGTCTGTGCTCTTCTGTGTGTTGCACGTCTGCCCATCCGTCGCACCGCCCTACACTGGACCCCAACACCCCCACTCCGAAGGCGTACCCCCTGGATCTGGTGCGCACGCGGCTCGCGGCGCAGACGGGTCGCGGGCGCGGCTACTACAGCGGCATCGGCGGCACACTGCGGCGCATCGTGACTGAGGAGGGCGCGTCGGGGCTGTACAGGGGCCTGGGGGCGACGCTGGTGCAGGTGGGCTCGGCACGCCTGCACACTTGCGGGCGCGGGCCAATGGGAGGGGTTTTGAGGGGAGCTTGCCGTGGAGATCAGCGGGCTCTCCTGCACGAGAGCTCGGCTGCGGCCGGGTACACCCCTTGGATCGTCAGGGACGGCATGGGTGGGGGTGACAGGCAAGCGTGACGCTCTGTCCAGGCCGCAAAACTGGCCCTGTCACGGCGAACCTTTGCCGATCCTTGCCGGCCTGCCCTTCCCGCCACCACCCCCAGGTGGTCCCCAGCCTGGCCCTGAGCTTCACTGTGTATGAGACGGCGCGCAACGCAGCCGCAGAGTGGGAGCAGCGGCGGGCGCACACGCACGCGGGCGCATCGGGCGGCGTCTCGGCCGCCGAGGTCGGCAGGCGGGGTGGCGCAGGCGGCGCGGCGCCCGGACACACGGCAGCTGGCGGTGGCGGTGGCGAGTGGGACCTGGCTCAGGCGCTGGTGGACGGCAAGGAGGCTGCCAGCAGCAGCGAAACGATGGATGCTGCAGCCGCCTCCAGCAGCAGCAGCAGCAGTAGCAGCAGCAGCGGCAGCGGCGGCGGCATCAGCAGCAGCAGCGGCGGCGTCTCTTTGCGAGGCGGGCAGGCGAGGCCAGGCGTGCAGCCGCCGCCGCCCGTGTCGACCGCCGCCAGCCTGGCGTGCGGCTGCCTGTCCGGCCTGGTGACCTCCACGGCCACCTTCCCCCTGGACGTGGTGCGGCGGCGCATGCAGGTGCACGGCGCGGGCGGCGCGCGCGGCGGCGCCAGCTACGCGGGCGTGATCCGGCAGATCTGGTCCGCGCGGGGCGCATCTGGGTTCTACGCGGGCATAGCGGCGGAGTACTGCAAGGTGGTGCCCGGGGTGGCCATAGCCTATGGCACCTACGAGGCCATGAAGGCCTGGACAAAGGCAGACTGAGGGCGCTGGGTGGGCGCGGTGGGGCGCTATTGACTGTGTGTGTGTGTGTGCGCGCGCGTACATGCGTGTTTCTGTTTTTGTGTGTTTGCAGTGTGTGCGTGTGAGTGAGTGTGTGTGTGTGTGTGTGTGTGTGTGTTGGGGGGGGGAGTGAGAGAGATTGCGAGATTGCTGGCTAGGTGGCGCGGAGTTCTTACAAGCGTGCGTAGTCGTTCAACCTTTTCCCACCCATTCTTGTTTTGTCTGGTGTTTACAGCAACCCAATTGTGTGCAGGACATTGCTGACGCAGCTGAGAGCGGTGTGAAACGCAATCGTGTGATGGGCCGGGCTGGCGCATTGCAACGTGCACCTGCCTGATATGTTTCAAACCTTTGGCTTCACACCAAGCCTGTTGGCAGTTGTCGCGATGCCTGTTTGCGTTGCACTGGCGGCTGCCTCTGTTGGGCCTCCATGCTGCGCCATCCCCTACCAAACGGTTTGCGGGTGCTCCCCGTTTTGCGCATGGCTCACGACTGTGCAGCTGAACTGGCGGTGTTTCTTCAGTAAAGCAAGGGGGCGCCCCACCAAGCACGAGCTTCCCTGAAGGCCTGTTACACCCATGGAGGGCGGCGCTCGCCATGCAGAGGAACTCACCCCTTTCTCACCACATGCAACAAAACTGCCGCGTGGTCGACCACTGCGGCCGGGCAAGCCGATGCAAAGCTCCCCACGCAGGTGTTGCAAATCAAAGCTATGTGCCCTCGCCCCCGCCCTGACAACATAGCCAGGCATGCGCATGCAAAATGCTAAGGGCGCCATGTGCATGCACTTTGGAGGGCTTAAAATTTCTCAGCCGGCGGTGGCTTGATGATGACTCACATGTGGCGGGTGGGCACCCTCAATAGTCGTGATGCAAGGCTGCGCTTGATGCATCCGCAGCAGCCCCGGGAAGAAAATGGGAGATAGCCCCACGCAAAGCCCCGGCGCAATGCAGCCAGGCAGGCAGCGATGTGCGCCAATCAGTGCTGCGCACGAGTAGAGCGAAAGTGAAGGTATGCAGAGTCAAAGGGGGGGCGATGGCGCGAGGCAGCCCCCGTCCCGCAGCGCCCGCGACCTGTGGAGGCCGAGCTGTGGGTTGGGGGTGCGCTCCCAGCCCTTGGGTTGGCTGGTGCAAATTTGCATGCAGAGCTTGAAAATCCAGTGCTCAGTAGCTTCGAATTCTAGATTTGCGTGTCAACACAAGATCGCAATTGACCAAAACCTGAGGCCATCAATGGCATGGTGCATGCCGGCCTTGAGCCGGCCGCGTAGCCGTGGCGGGCAGCCGCACCCTCATCGGCGCGGGAGCAGAGCCGCCTAAGGGCTATCAGGTGCGCCAGCAGCCCGGGCCGTCTCGAGCTCCGCCGACGGCGCGGCCTGGACCTCCATCGCTGCCGCCGCCGCCACCTCCTTATGTGGCGCGTTTGGCGGGCTGACGCCGCGCACAAATGCGTCCCTCCAGGCCTCCAGCTTGCGGCCCCCCAGGCGCACCTCCTTCCAGCCGTCGCAAGCCTGGCGCAGCGGGTTGCGGCAGCGCGCTGCGGCCAGCGCAAAGCTGCTGATGCTGCCGTGCTCCTCGCCGGCGCAGCGGATCGTGCCGGACTCCGTCACCTCGGCCGTCACGCACTGCGCGGTGCCGATCCCAAACTCATACAGCCCGGGGAGGATGTAGCCGGCAGTCACCAAGTCTGAGAACGAGGCCCGCCGACCACTCGCTGCGTCGGCGGCGGCCGTGCCGCCTCCAGAAACTGCCAGGGCGCGGGCGGCGGCGCGGGGCAGCGGCGGCGCTGCCGTCGCTGCGGTGGCCGGGCTGGGGGCGGGAGCCGAGTCTGCGTCGTCGCTGAGCAGGCGCTGGCTCTTAGAGGGCTTGAGGCGCGGCGCCTCGGCCGCGCCCAGTCCAAGAGACCCGGAGCCGCGCTTGCGCAGCGTCAGGCCGCCGCTCGCGCTGCGTGCAAGGGGCGCTCCTTGGCCGCCCTCTGTGGGTGCTATCGCGGCCTGCAGCGCGTGCTCGTCTGCGCCCTGCCCTGACTCCGGGTACAGGGGGGCTCCCGCGCCGCTGGCAAAGCGGATCGCGCCGCGGCGCGGCCCAGCACTGGGCTCATCCGCGGCGGTGCAGGGCAGCGGCCCACTGCCATTCCCCAGGGCCCGTGGCACCATTCCCGCTAACGCGCACTCGCCAGCCAGGCCTGGTGCACGGCCGATTGCGCCACCGGCCACTGTGGGCGTAAGCGGGCAGCGGCGGCCAGGGGGTGCGGGGTGAGGGTTGGTGAAGAGGGCCTCGGGAGACATTGTGCGACCGCGCGAGCCTTGCGCGGGGATGAGGGTGCACGGGTGCGAAGTCAATAGACGCAGCTTTATCGACGCGAGAATTTGTCATGCATCGCAGCAGCACCCTTGCCTCCACACCCCCAAGCTGTCGTTGCGCCCCACCTGCACATCCGGCCGGCTGGTTCTCCGCTCGCGCGAACGGCGTCGCCTGCTGCTGCACACCTTGCTGCCCTGGCGCACTGCTGCGCGTAACGTGCAGCGAGCACTGCGTCGCCCACTGCATCCCGCGGTGACCTCCCAAGGCGCCCAAGGGCTGGTGTGGCACGCCCGCCAGGTGCGCGGGGTGCATGCCAGGTGCCGCCAGGTGGCCACCTGCAGCATCCCAAACATCAGACCCCCCTCGCCCCCTCCAGGCATGCGCTGTGTATGTGTTGGCCTCTTGCTGCTGCTTCTGCTGCTTCTGCTGCTGCTGCTGCTGATGCTGATGCGCCAGGTAGTTCTGGGCCTGCACCTGCTCCTGATGCTGCTGCTGATGAGCTGCCAGCAGCGCGGCATGTTGGTGCTCTGTCGTTGCCCTCCAGGCAGAGAAGGAGGGTGCCCGCACGTCCGGCTCGGGCTGGTGCGGCTGCGAGTGCATCAGGTGCACTGACGTTCCCGACATGGGGTGGGGGTGCATGCACTGCGACGCGCTGCTCATGTGGCTGCCGCCCGGCAGGGCGTGCTGCGGCGCCATCAGCACGTCATCCTGCCGCCCCAGCGTCGCCGCCAGGTGGCACACCCCTGGCAGCTGCATGCCCCACGCCAGCCCCTGTTCGCCTGCATGCAGGGCGGGCTGCCGGGCCGCGCCCGCGCGCGTCACAGCGCCCCCTCCCATCACAAGCTCGTCGTCGCCGCCAAAGCCGGCCAGGAAGTCGTCCAGCAGCCCGCCCTCCTCGGCGCCGCCGCCCTCCACCAGGGCGAGGTCGTCCCCCAGCAGCAGGGCCCTCACCGCGTCGTCATCAATGGCGGGGCACTGCATGCCCACAGCAGGCGCGGCGCCGTCCGCGGCGGCAGCCGCAGCAGGGACGTACGCGAACTCATTGCTGGCACACGGCTGGCTGTTGCAGCTGGTGCTGACGCTGCCCAGTAAGCCACCAATACCGTCGCGCACTGCAGCGCACACCGCGCTGGAGGGCGCAGGCGCGCTGCAACCGCCACCGCTGCCGCTGGCGCCCACATTTGGGGAGCATTGGTCCATGAGGCTGGCGGCAGCAGTCGGAGCCGGGGGCTGTGGCGCCCTGGCGTCTGTACCTGCCATGAACGCAGCCGCTGCGGCGGCCTCACCCTCAAGGGCCGCCACAGTGCTGTGCACGAGCGCAGTCACCACCAGCCGCACCTCGCTCACCGCCGTGTCACGCCCAGCGGCACCGCCTGCTGCTGCGGATGCACCGTCCGCGCTGCTACCGCCGCCCTCGCCCTCGCTGTGGTGCTCAGGGGCCGCGGCAGCCGCGCGCTGCACGCCGCACAGCAGTCTGTCCCTGTGGCCTGCTGGCGGCAGTGATGTGGAGGGCGGCAGCAGCAGAGTCTCGCTGGTGCCATTGCTGCCGCGGGCAGCTGCAGCCCAGGGGTCCATGGCGGCAAGCTCGCCATTTTGGCCGGTGCGACCAGACATGTCTTGCTGCGCAAGCCCCAAAGCTGCCTGATGGAGTGGAGCGTCAAGCGCTGCCCCTGGCGCTGCCCCAGCAGCAGCTGCAGCTGCCGCCGCAGCCGATGCCGACGCCGGGTGTGCCCGCCCTTTCGCCATTAGCATTTGGCAATGCTCCAAGGCAGCTGCACCGACGTCGGCCGCACCCGCGCCGCTCGCGCCGGCGGCCAGCAGCTGCCCGCGGCGCCGCATAAGGTCAGACGCGTATGCGCGGCGCTGCTCTGGGGGCAGGCTTGACAGCAGCGCTTTCAGCTGGCGCGCTGCCTCAATTGCCGAAATGCGCTGGTTGGGGTGGGCTGCTGCAAGGTGCATCTGATGAGGAGGGAGCGCGTCGGCGTGATGCATTAGCATCGGCTGCTGCTGCTGCTGCTGCTGCTGCTGCTGCTGCTGCTGCTGCTGCTGCTGCTGTTGCTGCTGCTGAAGCGCTTGCGCTTGCCACGGCCCACTGTCGTGCGAGTGCTGCATCAGCAGCGATGGCGCCTGCGGAACATGACTCCCGCCAGCCGTGGCCGCTACTGCCTCGCGCCTGTGCACCTCCGCAGCGAGCCGCTCTGTGCGCTGCAGGAGCTGATCACGCATCGCCATCTGCTGCGCAATGTGGGCGCGCATGGCATCCACACCGCCGGAGCTGTGCAGCATGGACCCGTGCAGCGCGTCCAGCTCGGCGCGCTGCGCGTCCGCCAGAGCGCGCATCTGCTCCGCTTGCGCACGCTGCAGCTGTGCCTGCTGGTGGGACGTCGCCAAGCTGCGAGCTTGTGCGTGCGAGGCCGCAAGGTGATGCGTCTCGAACAGCTGCCGCTCCTGGCGCAGAACAGCCTGCTGCAGCATCGCGTGGCGCTGCTGCAGCTGGAGATGCTGCTGCTGCTGCTGCTGCTGCTGCTGCTGCTGCTGCTGCTGCTGCTGCTGCTGCTGCTGCTGCTGCTGCTGCTGTAGAATATTGTGCTGATTGACCCTCAGCGCTGCACCGCCAACATTCAGCACACTGGGCGAGTCCGGGGAACCCGCAGGATCGCGCCGCCTGCAGCCGACGCTGCCTGTTGAGCGCTGGGAGCTGTCTCCGCCGTTCAGCGGCGGCAGCAGACACGAGCCCTCGATGGGTGGCAGCCACTGTCGCTGCATATGCTGCGACTGCTGCTGCACACCGTACATCAGCTGCTGCTGCTGCTGCTGCTGCTGCTGCTGTTGCTGCTGTTCACAGTGCATCTGCTGATACTGTCGCTGATGTTGCTGCAGTTGCTGCAACTGGTGTTGCTGCTGCAGCTGTGGCTCGCACTCAAACGGCTGCAAGTCATAGGCGTCGTGACTGAGCTGCACATGGCCAGGGTGCTGACGCAGCGGCCCGTCAATTGGGAACAGGGCCATGGCATCAGGCGACCCCAGCGTGGGGCCGTCCAGCAGCATAGGGGCGATGCCATTGAGGTCCATTCCGCAGGGTTGACCTGCATGGTTGCCGCAGGCCGGGAACTTTTATGGCTTGCCGTTGATGGTTGTGCACAGTCTCGACACAGTCCAGACACAGTCCATGCATAGTTTGATGCGGAGTGCGACAGGGTCATTGCGGCTGGCACCCTCAAGCGATTGGTATTCCATGTGGCAGAGCATTATAAACAAGCGGCTGAGCGCAGCATGTTGGAGCATTTTTGTTGACCCCCAGGAAGCGCCAGTCCGCCGCGCAAATGCGCGCCAGGTGAGGCCGCCGCCGCGCCTTTCAAGTCTCCCCGTATCTCAAGAGCATCATGGCAGATGATGAGTGCTCAACTCGCCTCAAGAGGTCGCGGAGGGCAAGCCCTTTGGTTCCGCCCGCGGGCCGCAGTCTCGCGGCTGACCTTCAACCTAAAACTATGATGTGGGAGCCTATATATAGCGATTGCCGCATTCAAACACGCGCTTCATAATCTATGCAGAGCTGAATTCCGATGCACGAGCACCGCCCGTGCTGTGGGCGGACAAAAACACGCCTCGCTGCTCCGGCTAGCAACCCGCGCCCCACGCCAGCCCTCCAGCGCTAGGAGATACAAGATGTTCAATGAGGTAATTTGTATACTCTATCATTCACAGATCAAGCGCTTCCCTGGTCATTGCCAGCGACCATCCACGCTGGTCTTGTCCGCTGCAAACCGTTTCAGTGTCCAACCCTCAACCACACTTGCATGGAACACGGTAAGCTCGCCCACAGAGTCCTGGTAGGAGCTTGACTTCTGTCTCTAGACATGTTTTCTGGGTCAGAAGTGTTTTGCCTACTGGTGCGTTTGGACCTTAAGTGCCTGGCAGCGGACAACCCCATGTCGAGTAGCAGGAAGCCCAAGCTGGAAGCTGTACCTGGGTGGATCTTTCATGGCGCCTTGCACCAGGTCGTGTGACAGGTTTGGCGTCCCAATCAAGCATGGCGTCACGATATGCCTTGATTTGTGTTACACACCAGTGCCAAAGATAGGTACATGTGCGTGATCGACTCAAGCTGGTGTGTATTTGGGACATGTGAAGTAAAATCATAGCTGCAATAAACAGTGCTCGCTCGGAGGGGTTCCAGCCAAACGCGGCGGAGGGAAAACGCCTTGCGGCGCAAAAGTGGGTGCATGCCGGGTGTGTGCCAGCGTGCGGATGTGAGCGGCGCGCGTGCGCGTGCCGTGCAACCGACTGCGAGCAAGCCTGCCTCGTCATGCGTGCGGGTGTTGAAGGCTTGTGGTTGCGTGCCATGAAAATCAAAAGAGACGGCGGCACCAAGCCTCCAACAGAGCCCTATGAGTTCTCACAGCCCCTGCTCAATGCGCTCGCAAAGAATCAATCAAGGAGCACAACAGCGAGCACCAGCCTGCAGGATCATCGTTGCAACCTACCACTCTAATGGTTGGGGGGAAATCAGGGAGCCTCCAATCTGGAACGCCTCCTGGGATGAGCTGTGCCCTACGCGCCCGTGGCGGAAATGGCGGGCTGCCAACACCCTGGAGGAGTGTCCCAGGGCCCCAACTCCTTATCAACTGAGCCCATGCTGCCGCGGCAACGGGGGTGCGAAACGTACACACACACACACACACAATGGCCCCCGTCGCAGCAAGCACGCGCTGCTACCACTCTCAACAACAACGAGTGTCAAAATTGTGCGCGCTTGTGTGCCAGGTGCACACTTACGCAAGGGGAGGCAACAGATGCAACACCAGTCCGCCAGGTTTGGGGGGGGGGGGGAGGACGCCGCGACACAACATGCCAGGATGCGCGCGCTCCAGGCCAGTACACTGCAGCCGGACATACTGTGAATGCCGTCGCCGCCCATGCGGGCAGGGCTGACCGGTGGCCGGAGCATGGCAGCGCCTTTGTACTGGTGTGTTGGTTCGTGACACGTGGCAACTGGGTCTGTGCTTACTTTGCAACGTAAGGCTCCAGCGCACGCCGAGTGCCCTCCACTGCAATCCAGTAGAGCTGTGGGTCGGGGAGACAGCGATGCCGGGCAGAGGGGTGAGTGCAGGTGAAGGGGGGGGGGGCGGCGTGCAGGGCGCACAAGCAGGCGCTGATCCAACATTTGTATGTAACACAAGCGTGCAGCCCACGTGCAGCCCTGCCATGCGCAGGAAGTTGTCTGAACCCACACTGAAGCCCCAACGCCTCGCTGCGACCACGACGGCAGCGGCTGCCGTCCCAGTCATGCCTCTCCCCCCTCGAGACCCACCGCAGTGGAGGGGACCTGCTCCGCCAGCCGCATGCTCATGCCGGCAAAGAGGGCGCCAGGGCCGTGCTTCGCCACCAGCTGACGCCCCATCTCAACAAACGCCCGCCCCGACCCCGCGGGTGCGGCCCCAGGCGCGGCCGCCAGGTGCGAGCCCGTCTCGATGCAGGTCTTCACCGTGTCCATCGGCTGGCTGATCAGCACGGCCGCCGCGCCCGCCGCCGCGCCGATGCCCAGGTCCAGGCAGGGGTGGTCGCGCGCCGCGCGCGCCGCCGCGACCAGCCGCTCCCCCAGGCCAGCCCCCGGGTCGGCCCCGGCGCCCGCTGCGGGCGCCGTGCCGAGCGCCTCGCGCGCGTCCGAGAGGCTGCTGTACGTGAGGAGCTCCACCGAGTCAAAGGGCAGCGACTTCATGCAGAACGGCAGCATCGACACAAACAGCGCCGCGGGGCCGCCCGCCCTGACGGCGGCGCCCATGTGGCCCAGGATGGAGCCGCTGATGTGGCCGGCCTGCAGCTGGTGCTTGAACAGCTCGACAGGCGCCTCCACGACAGCTCCCACCAGCGCCGCCGCCGTCGCCGCGGCCATGTTCGCGCGCAGCCGCCCGCCGCTGCTGACGGCGTCCTCCGCCACCTCGCTGCCGCTGGCGCGCTCGCTGCCGCTGGCCGCACCCGACGACTCGGCCGCCGCCGAGGCCGCCAGGAGCGAGGCCTGCCCTGGATCAGCGCCGGCGCCAGCCACTGCTGCCTCGCGCTGCCGCCGCTCCTTGCGCTCCTTGCGGCTGGCGGCCTTCTTCACCGCAGCCTGCTCCGCGCGCCGCGCAGCTGCCTCTGTCGAGCACACCATGGCGACAACCGCCTGCAGGTGGCGGCAGCACAGAGAGGCGGGCTGTGGGTGCGGCATTCCCAGCCAGAGGCTCAGGGCAGCAACAAGGCAGCCCCCCCTGGACCCTCTGCTGCGACCCACAGGGATGGCGCTTTGTCATTCGCACAGCGCAACGCGTGCGCCGGGCTGCCACAGCCGCCACCCCTCAGCCCCTCTCCATCGCCGCGTGCCGCGGCCTCACGTCATGGTGGTAGTCAACAGGTGGGCCGTGGGCCGGGTGGTGGTGGAGGGCCGGGTGATCCCCCGCCAGCGCCGCCGCAGCACCGCCTGCACCCAGCCCCGGCAAGGGCAGCGCGTCCGCCGCGCCCGCCGCCGCCGCCCGCGCCGCCGCGCGCCGCTCGTTGTCGGCGGTCCACCGCAGCAGGTGGCGCTTGGCGGCGCAGAATGATGAGTAGTAGAGCGCCCCCACCGCGACAGACAGCAGGGAGGCACCCACGACGCCGGCGTACAGCTGGCGCCAGAGCGCGGGCGCCAGGATGCCGCCGTTGGCGCGCAGCATGTCTGCGACCACCTTGCCTGCGCTGCTGCTGGTGGCCTGGCAGCGCACCTTGATGGTATCAAGGGGGTACAGGCAGGCCACCTGGGGGAGATGGACGGAGGGATAGATCAAGGGAAGGGGTGGGAGTTTCCGCGGTTGTGTGTGTGTAAG
>NW_014011960.1:0-1626 GCF_000611645.1 Monoraphidium neglectum
AGCGTGAACAGCATGACGTCGGGCAAGGGGTCGCAGCAGGCGGAGCGCGCCAAGTTTTGGGCGCAGTTCCAGGAGACCTGGCAGCAGGTGGGGGGAAAACACCACTAGGGAGCGGCTGGGTTTCAGGGGGGAGAAGTCGGGGACACCGGGGCAATTGTGCTGGAGGGGGGGGGGCGGCACCCGGCCTGCGGCCGTGGCAGGGGACCGCGGCAGCAGGGGCGTCGCCTCCCGCGCTGCCGTCCTGGTGACGCAACGCCCATTCACGCCTCCGATTGTGTGAAATATCTCCACCCTCAGATATTCTTGTTTATCCTCCCGCTTCACTCTGAAACATTCTTTTTTCATTCTCAATGTCACAATCTTGTTTCCTCTCCTTGACAGGTGCGCGAGACAAAGCGCCTGAAGGAGGATGGCGACCCAGGCACGCCCAGCAGCGGCACCAACTGGACCGAGACGACCGGCGGCAAGTGATCTGGACGCTTGCGTGATCTGGGCCCGCGCGCGTGATCTGACGCGAGATCTGATCTGCTGTGTGATCTCGGCTGGGTTTCTTGGTCTCTGGCGGGGCGCCTGGTCCGAATCGGCCCATGGTTTGGTTGAATGGGGCTGCATATCGTATCGGCGGGCACCCCTTTCCTCGCACTACGCGTCGCCATGCATGGTGCATCGCGGGCGGGGGTACCGCGGCCGGGCCCCCCTCCGCTGCGCGCGCACGCCGCAAGGCTGTGGGTCGGCCGTCTCCCGGGGCCGCCGCGCCGCCGTCCCTGCCCCCAATCGCTCGCCCCTTTTCGTCACTGCTGCACGGATGATGACACGGCCGCTCCCCGCGCCGCCCGCCGGGGCGGGGCGCCGGGGGCCGCGCGGCCGGGGCCCTGCTGAACACCCCAAACCTGTCACGGGCCCCTCCTGGCTCCTGAGGGCTCGGCAGACCGCCCCGGCCCCCGGCCGCCGCGCCCCATCCCTCTTGACCGCCGCCGCGGCGCCCCCTCCGCCGCCGGCCCCAAAATTTTAAGAGTTTGCTTAGATCGATATCATCAGGGAGCGGAGCGCCGGACGCGCCGCGCTGGAGGCCGCGCGCCGCGCGGGTTGTGACGGGTCCCGCCATCGCCGGCCCCCACGCAGCCCCGCAGTTCGACCAGCGTTGACCATGCAGGCCGTGCGTCGCGCGCACGGCACCACACCTTTCACCGCAGCCCACGGGACGCGCCGCCACGTTCCACGCCGCCCGGCCCTTGCCATGCTCTGAGAACGTCAAACAGTAGCTGTTGGGTGGTACAGAAATGCAGGGTGTTACAAAAATCACGCGCGTCGCGCCCGTTTGTCCTTGACCCGGTCGGCTGAGCCGCGAAGCAGCAGCAGCTGGCGGGAATTAAAACCCAATCAGTCCAAAAGGTGCAAAAGCAGCATGCAATGCGCCGGCTTGTAGGTAGGCTGGTGTCGCCCGCGCAGGAAACCCCCGCCAAAGGACGTGGGCGGGCGGCGGCGGATGCGCTTAGCCACCACGCAAGCCATGACTCCACCGCTGGCCGCCCGCGGCGCGGCCCTGCCAGTCGCAGGCGCGGCGAGCCAGCCCTCCAGCGCTCAAACCAAACCGGCCAGCCAAGCTGATGACCATGTATACAGGGG
>NW_014011960.1:2123-13023 GCF_000611645.1 Monoraphidium neglectum
CGCGTGGGCTGGGCAGTCATTCCGATGCATGAGGTCGTACCCCGGTCACTTCACTCTGTGATGAAGCGGCTGGCGAAGGCCCCGGAGTCGGCCAGGCGGCAGGCGTCGCTGCGGCCAAAGATGTTGTAGCGGTTGCTGGCCACCTGTGAAGGGCGCCAGGGGGCGTGGCAGGAATATACTGAGGGTCTCAGTGGCATGGCGCGGGGACCGCACAGGGACGGGCTTTGTCAATGGGACTGGCGTAACAGTCGACCACGCCATTCATGTATGTGAACGCACGTGTGCTGAGTCAAGCGCACTTGCACCCACACACACACACACACACACACACACACACACACACACACACACACACACACACACACATGCAACCCCCCCCTACACACACAAATCTTACAAAAGCAAACCAAACAATCTACACGCGATCAAACACGCGTTCACAGGCGTTGCAAGAGGGGCACACACGCTCCAATACAACTGCCAAATGCACCCCGCACGCGCGTGCGCGCACACACACCGCAGACCAGCCGACCTGGTCATATAGAAAGTCCCGGATCGGCAGCGGGAACGGCTCCGCGAGCGCCGCCAGCAGCGGAAACGGCACCCCCAGCCGAGCGCCGATGCGGCGCACCGCCTCGGACTTTAGGTAGCAGCCGCTTTTTTCCACGAGCACGATCGAGGATATGTCATCCGGGGAGCGGCCGCAGCGCGCGAGGAGGGCGCGGCCGGCGGGGCTCTGGAGGGCAGCCATGCGGAAGGCGGCTGCGCGCGGGTGGCGACGGGGGCGGACGGTGAGTTGTGAAAGCATGTCGACGTGGTGGTGGGTGTGCCGGGCAATACGAGGGATTTGGGGTTGAGGGCTTAGGGTGTAGGATTTTATCGGTTTTGAGAAACCTTGCCGCTGTTTCACCGGAACGGGCTGGTGTAGTGAGCAT
Organism: Monoraphidium neglectum; assembly: GCF_000611645.1. NCBI lineage: Eukaryota > Viridiplantae > Chlorophyta > Chlorophyceae > Sphaeropleales > Selenastraceae > Monoraphidium > Monoraphidium neglectum. The sequence goes on from NW_014011960.1 coordinate 3,059, forward strand.
GCTGCTGGTTGAACAATGGCGTGGGGTGCGGCGTGTGCTGCTACTCCTGCGGGGTGCTGTGTGCAGCGTGCGTCACCCGAGTGACCACCCACCATCCTTGTCGAAGTCCAATACGATGTTGACGCCGTTGTTGCAGAGGTTGCACACCTGAGCAGGGCAACACGACGCCAGGGGCAGGGGTGGCGGGCCGATTTGCAAGCAGATTGGACAAGCGTGTCACCCCGTGGCCATCTTTGATGAAAGCGCGCGCCCGCGTCCCTGTTGCCCTATTGGCTTGCCAGAAAACACGTGCAATGTGGTCAAGATCGCAAAGACCATGCACGTCACCCGCACAACCAGACATGTCTGCACAAGTCTTCAGAATCACCGTCGCCCGCTGCATTGCTTCCCCGTCGCTTTTTCCCCACCATGAAAACGCACCCCGTCAAACAAGATGATAGGCCGCTGGTCTACTGCAAAATAGTCCTTCTGCTGCTGCTGTTGCTGCTGCTGTTGCTGCTGCTGACTGGCCGGTGGGAGTGCTGCGCAGCGACCTCGGCGCACGCTTTGCTCGCCACCAGACGCCCGCTTTGCCGCACCGACCAAGGAGCTGTGGGAGCAGCGCCTGGAAACATGCAATGAGCCTGTTGACTGCATGGTGTGCGTGCAGAAGACCGTTGTGCGCGGTCCCAATCTTTGTGTGATGTCGGTCGACGCAGCCTGCAAAGACGATCTTTTATATGGCCTCGGATTTCTTCCAAATTATTTCTCTGTCAAGTTCGCAATCAAACTGTGCAGCCATGCATCGAGGAGTTGGGCTCACACTCCCCTTTGTCGCACGAACACACCCGGATCACTGCAGTTGCCCTTCCTGCCGTGCGCAATCATGCAAGCCGCCGTCTTGCCTAATAGGAAAAGGGATTGCCAAGACGATATGACAGCTGATGAAGCTTGGCGATCGCTTGATGATGGCACTGCTGCCGCGAGCGCCACCCCGGGCGCAACTGCGGACGGCGATGGCCACTGGGCGGGCTCGGGTATGCTTGGCGACACGAGCGATGCAGATAGCTCCAAGCAGGAGGACAGCTGGTGCGCGTGGACGCGGCGAGGGTGGCGGCGCTCCGTCGATGCCCGGGGGTACTCCTCTACACCACCTGCCTGACCTGGGGAGTGCATCTCTTTGCGGCCAACGCGCAAAGCCTGCGCATGCGGCAGCCCTCAATCGGTCCCCAGCAACCTCCCACGTCACCTGAGTCGCATGCTTGACTTCGTCGCGCACTTGCACACACGGCAGGCCGTACCGCCCCTCTGGCCGACGCATGTAATCGCCCACGTAAAATCCGGCCACTCTGAACTCCCCCACCACCCCGTTCACCGCGAGATGACTCGCACGTCTGGCCAATCCATTGCACAACGACTTGCAGGCGCGATCTGTACAGGGTCGTAGTCGGCTCCCTGCGCGCGTCCTCCGCCCACTTCAGCGCACTCACGTTGGAGTCTCTGGCCCTGGGCTGGTCCGGCCTGTGCCAAGCACACAGCGATGCCTGGGACGACGTGCCTGGGGAGCCCTGGGGCCCAGACAAACGGGAGGCGATCCGCGAGCTGCTGCGCGCGGCGAGGTGCGCTCTGTGCCGCGGCCACAGGAATTGTGAGGCTGCGCGCGGGAGGGACACGCCTGCCCGTGTACCCTGCCACAAGCAGGGGGGACGGCTCTGTCGGTGCAGGAGTGTGGCCAGATGTTGCTCAAATTCTTTGGTCCTGTCGTGCGAGCGCGTCCATCCTGGGCGCCCGTTGCTGAGCTGGGAGCAGCAGACCCAGCCCCCTACTGCGGCGGCTGCAACACCGCCGCAGGTGGGTGTGTGCGTTCATGCCGGACTTCAAGACTGGGGCAGACGTGGCAAAATATCTGGAAGTGCCGGTGGGTGGTGCGCTAAGGGAGCAAACGGTCTGGTCTGTGACGACAGAGACGCAGCGGCGCCAGCAAGCAACACGTCTTTCGCAGCATCGCGCACGCTGCATGTCGTGAGCCGCGAGCTGCGTACACGCTGCGTGCCGCTTGTTGCGTGTCGCATCCAGCATCTGCATGTGGCACTCGGAATGATCCTCATTGTTTGCTTGAGAGGGGGGGACCTTGGGCTTTGGCTGCTGCCTGTGTTGTGCAACATGCTGGGCGCGTGTGGGGGCGCGGGGCGCTCGGGGTGTCGCGAGGGGTTCGGGACGGGGTGGGGCTCTCGCAACACACTGTTTTCACTAGTTCTTTTTACAGTCAATCTGCCTCGAAGTTCCTTCTCCAAACATCATATGGTCTGGATTTTCGCGCGCAACTCAACACATGATCATGTGCACACGCACTCCCGCCAACACATGCACACACACACACACGCACACACACACACACACACACACACACACACACACACACACACAAGCACATGCACGTGCGCACTCCCGCCAACACATGCACCAACATGCACTCGCACACACACACACACACACACACACAGATGTGCACAAACATTCACACATACGCACACACACACACCAGGAGGAGGACGTCGTCGCCTTTGAGCCAACGGGCAAGCCGCTGTGCCCCGCACACTTTGTGGCGGTGGACGCCGCCGGCCGCCGCGTGTGCGTCGTCGTCAGGGGGACCACCACGTGGGCCGACAGTGAGTGGCGCCGGCCCTGGTGCAGGACCAGGCAGCACCGCCCTCTTCACTGAACCCGGGTGACTACACCCAAGACCGCGCCGCTGCCATGCCGTGGCTGATAAATCATGATTGGGATGTTGGGCGAAGCTGGGAGCAATGCCAGCTGCGGCAGTCAAAGTTGGGGCAGCGACCAAGAGGTGTCAGCAGCGGCTGCGCGTGGCGCGGACAAAAAGCGCCTTTTGCGTCACGCCACCACCTGGCCGTGCTTGCCTGCCGCACCCCCATGCTTGCAGCCCGTCACTTCCTGCACCCTGACTCGTGCGCCCGCGCCCCGCAACGCCCGCCCCAGCCATGACTGACCTGGTCGCGCACACCGAACCCTACATGGGAGGTGAGGGCCGCGCCTGCGGATGCGACGCCTGCGATGACCTCGGCTTAGAATGCGCGCCCATATCTCGGTCCTGTGCGCGAGCACCCCGTCTGCATGCCCGGCGCTCCCCGTGCAGCCACAGCCCCCCCCCCCGGGCTGGCGCCTGAAAACAGACTGGAGTCAGACAGCTCTTGCTTCCCGCAGCCCCGGCCCGCTCTTTGCTGCCTCCTGAACGCGTCCAATCGGTGACCAAACATCCCCTCGCCTGGCCTCCTCACGGCCGCCCGCCTGCAGGCCACTGCCACAGCGGCATGCTGGCCGGGGCACGCGCCATCCTGCAGCAGCGAATCGGCGCGCTTGAGGTGCTGCTCAGGCGCAACCCCGGGTGTGCGCCTGCTGGCTGCTTTCGCGCGGGGGCAGGGATGGGTGGGCCGGGCTGCGCTGCTTGTCTGCCGCTGTGCACCGCTGCGTGTGGGCGGACGGGGTCCCTGGCTTGCTGGAGGCGCTGGCTGTGTGCTGATGCCCATACGGCTGACATATGTGGCTCCTTGGCTCGATCCTGTCAATCTAGCTGTCGCCCCACGGCACCTGCCATCGCCCTCGCCCTCGCCCTCAGCCCGCTACCTCCCACACCCCCGCCCCGCAGCTTCGAGGTTCACTGCATGGGCCACAGCCTCGGCGGCGGCGTCTCCGCCCTCGCCGCCCACGTGCTCACTTGCGACCCCTCGTATTCCGCGCGCCTCGCGGCCGCCGGCTGCGGGGGCGTGCGGGCGACCGGGTTCGGCTCGCCGCCTGTCTTCACGCGGGAGCTTGCTGAGGGGTGCGCGCCGTACGTGACGACGGTGGTGCACAATGTGAGCGCAGAGGGCGGCCCGCGTTCGTCGGTTTCTTTGCAACAGCAGGGCTGCCCCGCTGAATTGGATGCCGGCTTCCGATGCATCGTTCCCTGCGCAGGCCGGGGCAGCGGGTGGCTTCATCCAGCATCACCAGCGCGGCCTGCATTATGGGTGGCTTTTCTTGCTTGCGCTCAAGCACGCGCGAGGACGGGGTTGCGGTCCCTTGAGTGCTCCTCCGCTCGCAGCGACCACCAACCCTCCTCACCACATGTCCGCCTTGGCCGCGTAACCGTTCCTCTGAGGCCCATATCACCTCTGAGCCCCCCTTGTCAAAAGGTTGGACATTGAATTCAAACCCCTCACCCCTCAAAAATTCCAAGCGAGGAAACAGAGGGAGAATGTTTCACGCAGATTCACCCTTGATTCACCACCCCTCTCCCACCGCGCCACCTCAGCACGACCTGGTGCCGCGCACCTGCGTAGCCAATCTGGCGCAGCTGCAGCGGGAGCTGGAGGGGCACAGAGATGATTTCTTCGGCCGCAACAAGGTGTGGGGCCTGGCTGGGGCTCTTGTTTGGGCTCGTGCAGGGCCAGGGCCTTGCCAGTACCACCTGCGTGTCACATGGGTCAGTCGCACCCAAAGTCACATTTGACGGTGCAGGCGGCGCTTCCAGGTACTAAGCATGGCACCTTTCTCGTTTCTCATTTCACTTATGAACATACCATCACCGTGCCCCTTTACATCCTCTTTTTCACTCCCCACTCAAAAAGGTGGCGGGCTTCCTGCGCGACAGCGGCGCGATCTCAGTCGGAAAGCAGGCAGCGCGCGCGCTGTTCGACGCCGCAATGGCAGGCGGCGCCGCGCGCGCCGCCGCGCGCAGCCCGGCGGCGCAGGCGCTCGTGCAGGTGGGGTGGGCGGGGCGCGGCCGCCTGCACCACCGCCGGCGGCAACGCCAGCGGGGGTGCTCTGTTCAAGAAAATCCCAAGGCTGCAGACCCTGAGGAGAGCCAGCAATTAGGCCAGCGCCTTGTGCACACGCGCGCGCACACATACAACGACGCCTTGGTCAACCGAGTCTTGACCAGGCGCTTGGGCAGCGTGAAGCATTGCGCTTGTCTCTGGGAGCATCGACTACGTGGTTGGGCTTCGTTTTCGCAGGGGTGCTTCTCTGTTTGCAGCCTTGCAGCCTGCCACACACGCTCAGCACCCCTCCCCTCCGCCCCGCCGCAAAATCGCCGCCAGGCGGCCGCGAGCAAGTTCAAGCAGCTGCACGGGGAGGCCATGGCCCGCGATGCGTCGGGCGGTGCCGGCGGCGCCGGCGGGGCGGGAGCGGGGCCAGGGGCAGCGGCGGCCACGCCCGCAGGGCTGCAGCCTGGGGCCGGGGAGGAGGCGCGGGAGCAGCGGCGGCTGCTGCAGGAGCGGGATGCCGCGGCGAAGGCGAGGGCGCTGAGCTGCCAGGGCGGCAGGTGCGGCACCGCCGCCTGCGGAAGGCGGAGATGCGCCGGGCGGGCTTGGCACTCGCTATGTGCAGCGTGGCTTCGCAACCGTTTGTGCAGCGACATGTGTCATGTCACCTCAGTGCCGCTGCCGCTGCCCAGCCTCGCTCACACGCCCTGCCACCCATGCACCCATCCATCTACCAAGCCGCGCGCTCACCCGTGTGCCCATCCGCACTCATATTCTCCGGCACACTTAAACCCCACCAAGATTTGAAATGGAGGAGGCAGAGGCACACCACAGGCTGTTTGCACCCGGCACATTGCTCTACCTGAAGCGCTGGCAGGAGACCCCAGGTGGGTGGACGGCTGCAACGGCAGGGCCCTGCGGCCAGGGAGGCTTGAAACCTTCGCGGCTGGGGCCGCAGACAGTTTGAAAGCCGGGCGGCGCTGGCCGCCTGCTGCCGCCCGCAAGACGGTGATGTCATTCGCGGAGGGCGGGCCTGCCTTGAAATCAGCCGCCCGCACCGCGTACGGCCAGCCTGAGCGCTGCGGCCCCCGCGCCTTTGGCCCCCCCGCTGTGGGCGACATGGGCCCCGCCGCCGTCTCCCCCCATCACCGGGCACGGTTGCCGCGCCTCCGGACCGCAGGCGGCGCGGCGCGCCATTTGCTGGTGCAGGCGCCCCCAGCTGGGCCCCGCGTGGGGCGCATCCTGATCAACAGATCCATGCTGAGGTGCGCGGCGCATCCTCCACTGCTCGGGACTGGCAACAGCATTCGAAAGCCCGGCACGTCGCGCGCAGCATGGCGCAGCGGAGCGCCGCGACGCGGAGCGCGGCGGGCTGCAACGCCTTGGGGCCCCCTCGCAGCTCGCTGCTCGCCCATCACCTCCCCCTACAAGTCAAGCAGAGCCATGCACGCGCCAAGCCTGCTGTCCCTCTGGCTGCAGCTCCCTAGAGTCGCCGCCCTCCCCATTTTATGAGCCAACATCCACCCACTCTCCTTCCAACACACACACCTACAGGGACCATTACATGGGCCCCACCACCCAGAGCTTGTCGCACTACTTGGAAAGCCTCAATCCTCTGATAGAACTGGACGACGCTGCGCCAGCAGCCGCCGCCGCCGCCGCCGACCCCGGCACAGCCGCTGGCATAGCTGGCCTAGCTGCGGCCGAGGGCTTCGCGGATGCCGGCGCGGCCGCCGCCGCGACGGCGGACGACACTGCGGCGGCGGCGCTGGGAGGGCTCATGCTGGAGACGGCAGCGGTGTCTGGCGAGGGGCGGGGACAGCAGCCGCTGGCTGGGGGAGCGACAGCGCCGGCGAAGCAGTCTGATCTGGACACAAGGGAGCCAGACTGGGCGTCAGCACCCGCTGTGCCGGCAGCGGCGCCGCCGCACCAGCAGCTCGGCGCGGCGCACGCCACGACGCCTGCGACCCCCGCCACGCAGGTGGTGCCGCGGTCGGCGCCGGCGGCGGCGGCGGCGGCCGCCTCAGCTCCTGCTGTCGCCCACAGCGGCGGCGACGCGGCAGCGCCCAGTAGGTTTGCGTACTTTGGGTCCAGGATGGCTGCCGCCGCCTCTGCCGGCCTTGCGGCCGCCAAGGCGGCGGCTGCACCTGCATCTGCGGCATCGCCAGCGGCCCCCAATGCATCCTCTACACGAACGGTTTTTGGTGGGTCGATTGTTCCAAACCTCTCCCAGGCGACGCCAGAATTGGCCCCTGCACCTAGTCAGCAACAGCTTGCACCAGGGGCTGCTGCGGCGGGCGACGCGGGAGCCGTGCCTGCCGTGCCTGCAGTGCCTGCGTTGGATGCAGCACAGGGGCCGTCCACAGCAGCTTCTGGTGCCCCAGTCCTGGCACCGGCGGCAGCAGGCCCGGCCGGCACCAGCAGTGGCCCTGAGGGCGGAGTCAGCTCCTTTGCGCGCCTGGGGTCCAGGATGGCTGCGGCAGCCGCGGCGGCAGCTGCTGCGGCCGCGGCTGGCCCAGCCAAGGGGTCTGCACCCCAAGCGGCTGGCGCGGCAGGGGTTGCGACGTCGGGCGCGGCTGCCGGGTGGAGCTCGTTCGGCCGCCTGGCTTCTAGAGTGGCAGTGGCTGCGGCTGCAGCGGCGTCGTCAGCCGCGGCCGTGCCCCAGGCCGGCGGTCCGCCGGGCCAAACTGGCAGCCAGGGACGCCGCAACGATGCCCACATCTGAGTGAGTGTGGCGCCGCTTTGGAATTTTCGCTTTTGAGGCTCAGCAGGTCCCTCTGCGGCAGCAGTGCCTGACCACGTCGCTGATTACGCACGCACCAAAAAGCAAAGCGCATGGCAGAAGCATGATGTGGGCGCTATATCCTCGCAACATCGCCTCTGCTTGCCGCCGATCGGCCTCCGCTGGTAGTAGTGTTTTCGACTCCCATTGGTCCCTCATGCCTTGCTGTGTGCTTGCTGGCCGGAATGCCACCGTCATCAGGGATTGCTTGTTGTAGATATGACTGCTGCATCAGACCCAGTCGCAGGCTGTGGAGTGCCAACGTGTCGTGAGTAACACTGTGGCCCCAACACAAGCTTGCTTGTTCCTCAGCAGCAACCGTCAAGAGCAGAAGCAATTACATCCAGCGCAGGAAATGCGCAATTAGCAAGTGTGCACCCTATAAATAAATAGATACATGCCTCCTGGACAATGATTACTCAGGGCTGGCACATAATCAAACCAAACCTGCTGAATCACGGGTTGAGGCATAAAAGAAAGGCGGCGCCAAGTACCTTCTCCCAGCCACCGCTAGTCTGTTCGGGGTGGGAACAGGACGCGCCACAGGAACAGGTGACAATGCGCAGGTGCAAGCGGCGCCGGCGCCTCCCGCTGCCGCCCTGCCTGCTTCACGCCACTGATGGGCTGGCGGCCGCGGTGGGGGGCTGCGCGGGGCCCGAGCCCTTGAGTGGCTGCGTTGACAGCTGGCCCGCGGTCTTGAGGAGGAAGGCATACTCCAGGGCCACCTCCTTGAGACGCTCAAACCTTGGAGGATCGTGTGTGTTGGGGGGGGATGCGCGCGCGCATGTGCGCGCGTGTGTGTGAGTGTATGTGCACACGCGCACGTGTGTGGTGAGCGTATGTGCACACAGACACGTGTGTGTGTGTGTGTGTGTGTTTGCTCGCGCACGCACGCGCGTGTGTGTGTGTGTGTGTGTGTGCGCGTGCGTGTGTGTGTGTGTGGAATAGATGAACACCATGGTCTTCCAGAGTACAACAGGCGCATCAGAGGCGGCCTTGACGGCTTGGTGCAGCAAGGCTCCCAGCCACTTCCACCAAGCCAGCAAAGCGCCCCGCGTCTGCCCAGCGCAACGACTTTCCTCGCCCCACCCGCAAGCTCGTCTCCACAGTGCCCCCCCCAAAACCCCCCAGCAATGTTGCCAGCAGCAGCCCCCGCCGGCCCCACCTGCCGGTGACGCTGAAGTGGCCGGCCCCCAGCTCTGTCTTGAGCAGCAGAAGGTTGTTGTCGGTTTTAGTCGACCGCAGCTTGGCCACCCACTTGGCAGGCTTTGGGGGGAGGAGGCAACGTGAGGATGCAGCGACTTGTTGGGAGTTTTGGTAAGCTTTGATACTCAAATCCCGAACCCAGGTGGGTGCTGTGCGGCACTGATGTGGCAGGGGGTTGCGGCTCCCACCGGCGGGATCTGGGCAAAACGAGCAAATACATGACAGGCCGGCTTGGCTTGGATTTGTGAGGATTCGTCAGGTATGCACGCGGTCAGTGGGCAAGCAGCCTGCGATGGGATGCAATGGGATGCAAAGGCCGGGCACAGGAATCCTCCAATCCAGCAGATGCGGTCCCCACCTCCCAGTAACCGACGCGCGGGTCGTGGAGGCCGGCCGTGACGAGAATGTTGGGGTACCTGCTTGCACGAGGTGCGGCGGCAGTGCACAGGCGCAGCCCTCGGTTGGCGAAGTCACGGCGGTGCTTGCAGCGCGGCCTCGGCATGCCTCACGCCCCTGCATACACCCTCGCACGACCCCAGTCGGCCCGCAGCGTGAGTTCGTCCAAAAAAATTTCGCTTGTTGCGCTCCTAGCTATCAAATTAATGTGCATAATGAGGCAGTGCTGCTTACCGCTGCTGCGTCACATTGTCCACCGGGCTGTAGCTCTTCATGTAATCGTAGTACTCGCGCTCCTTGGGGTTCCCCCACTCCTCCCACTCGACTGGGGGGCGGTCCGGGCGGCCGGGGATGGATTGCGGGTGAGGCAGCATGCGTTAGCCGTGAAGAGGCGTCGGCCCCTGGTTTTGGGACCTCGGGCAACCGCCTTTCCCAGTGCGGCGCCTCAACACCCCCTTCCCTCCCCCCAAAAAGCAACGCCTCCTGCAAGCCCCATGCTGCTGAGGCCTTCCTATGCTGGCCCAGCGGCGGGCCCACAAGAGCCGCGCGCGTCGTTGCGTGGAGAGCCGCATCGGTCGGTTGGGGGCCTGCCCTGCCCCTGCTCACTTGTGGTGAGGGGGATGGTCTCGTCCAGCATGGTCGTCAGGCAGTCCACAAACGGCACGCCTGGTCGGAAGTTTGAGAGGCAGCAAGGGGTGACATGACCGTCGACTTGCAGGGGAGCGCTGGCAGGGATGTTTGCAGCTGCAGGAGCGGCGCGACGGCCAGCGGCGGCCGCTTTCATCCGGCGCTCCTGAGCGCGCGCTTCTCACGCGGGCGGCCGCCGCCGGCCGCGGGAG
>NW_014011959.1:0-2291 GCF_000611645.1 Monoraphidium neglectum
CCTGCCCCCTGTCCTCCCAGCGATCCACCACCGTCACCCCGGCTCACCCTGCCCCCCAGCGAAAGCCTCCCGCCCTCCCACTCTCATCTTGTGACCCGCACCTTCCGTTCCCCCCACACACCCTTCATGCCGCCAATCCCCTTGAACCCAGAACACCCTCTGCTCAGCAAGGCAACTCTATCTCTCAACGTCCGCCGCGGCCCGTAAAAACGCACCCCTACCAGCCCTCACCTAACCCCACCTTCCCCACCATTATGCTCCCCCCCCAAAATATCAGGCATCTGCGGGAGTCGAACTCGACTCCGGAGGCCCTGGTGCTCGGGGGCCGCGCCGCTGACGTCATCGTCCTGCCCCAGCTGGCGCTCGGCTGCAACGTCAGGCGCGCATTTTAGGCGTGTGCACGCTTCAGAGCGCCGCGTCCGGCGGGGTATCCTGCGGGTGGCGCAGAAGTTAACGGGCGCGTGGCACGTGTGCGCTCAGACCTGGGTGCACGGCGCTGCTGCCTTGGTAGATCGTCCTTGCTGCCCCTGGCCCTTCATTTGCTGCCTACCTCGCACGCCTGTGCAAGCCAAATAAGTATGCATTTTGCTCAAGAAAGTTGTTTTGAGAACACTGCGATCTTACGCCCGCAGGTTTTGGAGCCGAGATGCTAACGCATCGTTTGTGTATCACATGTACAACAACAGCTGGAAGACGGACCATTTCAGGGTGGGCAACGCGAAGCGGCGCGCCCACCGTGCGCGGCGGCGCCGCGAGGCCGCGACGCGCGCCCTCGGGTGGCTGCTGGCGGCTGCCGTGGTGGGCGGCGCCGCGTGCGCGTGCGCGGCGGCGCGCAGGGGCGCGGGGCGCACGCCGCTGGCGGCGGCGCCGGGGGCGCTGGCTGCGGCGCTGCTGCGACGGCGACGGCGCGTGGTGCGGCGCGACTGAGCATGTTGTGGTTTCTGTTGAGTGCCTGTGTAATTCGCCTTTCGCCAGTGCCTGCTCCTCAGCGGTGCTTCGCCTCGAGCGCACAACACATGCACGCAGAGCCTGGTGTGTGCATTCAGGCGCGCACACGAGCCCAGGTCTGCAGTGAGTGTGGAATAATCCGGCTCAGACCAACAGTTCTACATAATATTGAGCGTACTCTTGCCGAGTATTACCGTGCACGCAGGAGGAGCGGCTCGCGACGGTTTTGTGGTTTGCTAGCCATGCTATTCTAGGGTTCAAACAACGCATGAAGCTAGCACAAAATGTTTATTGACGCATTTATATGAGCGCTGATCACGATTCTCAGTGATGGCCCCGCGTCGAGGCCATGCAAGCACTTCGCAGCACGCGCTATAAGCCCACGACCGCAATAGTATTCCTCGTGATATCCCTTTTATCACGCGCCGCATCCGGTCACAGCCCCGCCCCGAAGCTACCGTGGCAGCCGCACCGATGGCGCTACGCGCGCGGCGGCGAGGTCGAGCCGCCCGACGGCGCCGCGCGCTTCTGGGACCGCCGCCTCCTCTCCCACTCCGTCGGCGCCGGAAATTACGACCAGATGCGCCACCTTCTGGATAAGCTCAACGCCGGCCAGCCCATCACCGTCGCCGCCCTCGGCTCCTCGGTCGTGCAGGACCACGGCGGCAGCTTCCACGCGTCCCTCGGGCAGCTGCGCGCCGCCGTCGCGTCGCCACACCCCCACATATACGGCGGCGCGACCGGCGAGGGTGGGCCGGCCTGGGTCCAGACCGGGTGGCTCACATACTTCATGCGGGTGGTCAACGAGACGTGGCCTCACCCGGACCACCTGCTAGTCAACGCGGGTGGGTGCGACGCAGGGGCTCTGGCGCGCGCGGGCTCGATCGAGGGCGCGTGAATGGGGAATGGGGTCGGGATTGGTTTTTTGTGCACCGGCGGATTTTTCAGAGCCTCCACAGTTGCCGGAGGGGCAGGTGTGTGAGTCAATGTGAGCAGGTGCACCACATTGTGGGTTGGACTTCGCTTTCAACATATTCAGTGAAGTCAGTCGCAGGAGGCGCGATCGCGCAAAATAGTCAGCGTCGCAGCTTGGCGCCCAGTGAATTGTCTGGTGCGCGCCAACAAACGGCGCTGCATATGCGTCGCTCCCGTGCAGGCCTGGGCGGCGCAACGCCATCGGCCATCGCGAACGGCATGTGCGTCGAGGTGGCGCTGCCCGACGCGGCCGACCTCGTAATCATCGAAAACATGGCCCTCGTGGAGCCCGAGGTTATGGAGCAGATCTCGTGGCGCCTGCTGCAGCACTATGCCTCGTCAGCGCCGGCGGCGGCGGCGGCGGGGGG
>NW_014011959.1:3090-8350 GCF_000611645.1 Monoraphidium neglectum
AAGCCGAAGCGGCGGCTGCCCGGCGCGAGGCTGGGCGCGGCGGGCGCCGCGGCCGCGCGGCGGCACCCCGCGTTGGTCCTCTTCAACACCGCCTACGTTGCAAAACCCCCGTGGGACTGTTACTACAGCTGGGTGCCGGAGTGCTGCCAGAACTTCACGGCGAGAATTCCAGAAGACCTGCGGGAGGGGAGGGGTGACGAGCCGCACCATGCGCTCGCGGAATACTACGGCTTTGGCTCCATCAGTCACAAGTGAGTAATCAAAGCAGACATTATGTGTTAAAAGATGTGTCTCATCGTGTGCTCTATGTAGCCGTTACAACTCAGTGGGTGGGGCTCCGCCGGCCTGAGCCTGTAATGGTGCCTTGAGGTGGCGGCCTGACAACGGTGCCACCGTGACTCAAGTGTGATGGCGCCGTGTCAACCGCGATCCAGCCGTGCCATCGCACACTTTGCATCCTTCTTATGAGATTGTTGCCCCAAATCAGGCGTTTGTCCTTTCCTTGAGCCCACGGCACCCCCCCTTAAGCCCTCACCTCCACCCCAAACCCCCACCCTCACCCCGCCTTGTTCCGCACCGATCCCTCTCCCCCAACGAAACAAAAGGTCTGCTGTCTGGGTGATGCTGCGTGACCAGTACGCGCGGCGCCTCGGCCTGGAGCATGGCGAGTGCGAGCTCATGGCCAGGCTGCACAGGTAGGTAGTGGGTGTGTGTTTGTTCGTGAGAGTGTGTGTATGTACATGTGTGTGAGCGTGTGTGCGTGGGTGGGGGGGGGCTGATGGCTGCGCAGCACCGCAGTAAAGGGGGGCGGTCCCGGGCAGGCGCGCGAGGGATCCACTCGAGCAGGACGGCCGTGGCTCGCCTGGGCAGGGCCGGGCGCGGCCCTCGCGCCCAAGGCATACACGCCGAAGCTCCACAGCACTCTGGCCCCTACCCTGCCTGTGTTGCTCCCACTGTCTTCAACTCCGCGGCGGCCGCCCCATCGACATTGCACTTGATCATGAAATAGAATGATCCCAGGCGATGCGGCCACCCCACTCTCCACCACATTGGCAACCTCCTCCCCCGCTTTGGCTCGCCCCCGCCTCGCCCCCCCCTGCCCCAAATTTTGCGGTCTCCAAGGGACTTTGTGCACCCCACAGGGGAGCTCGGAGACGTCCTCTTCGCCGATTACCTCGTACACTACCTGTCCGAGGCAGAGCAGGCGATCTATGGCGCCCCCCACCACGGCGCTGCCCACCACGGCTGCCCCGGGCCGGCGTGCCTCGCGCCGCTGCCTGGGGGCGCGGCCGGGCTGATGCCGGCGGCGCCGATGCACCCGGCGGGGTGGGACGTCTACACCATGCGCTGCTACGGCTCTTCCAGCGCCGCAGTGAGCTAAGCGCCCCTCAATGCCAGCTCCGCCTAATTCCGCCATGACCTGCTCCAAGCGCAAGCGGGCAGGAGGGTACTGTCCTGGCCGCCACAGCTGTGCGCGCAGCCATGCGGCCGTGGCGGGGTGGTCTGTCGGCTCCAAGACCATGACAAGCCGGGCTGCTGGTCTAGCACGTCATGCCTGCAACGCTCATCTGCCCGTCAAACCCTCGAACCGCAGAATAACTTCCTGCCGGGCAGGAGCCAGGACGGCGATTACCGGGCCCGGGTCGTGGCCCTGAAAGTGGGGGCCAGCCAGGGGTTCAAATTCCACCTGCACCAGCTCCATGGCAACACAAAGCGCCTGAAGCCGGGCTGGTGCGGCAGATACAAGCGGAAGCCGGCCGCAAAATATCTGGGGGCTGGATCTCAATTTGCATACTTTGAGAGCAATAACGTTCCAGCAGTACAGCCCGTGCAATTGGTTGCAGCAAATTCAAATCAGTTTCACGTATTACAGTGGCTGCCTCATCACATCCCGCAACAACCTCCCTGAGACATATTGTGCTGAGACTCATCTCATCGGAACCTTGCAGGGTGGCAACTCGGGAGGGAAGCTTCATGGAAGTCGAGGTGGACGCAGACTTTGGGCCTCACAACGCCAGCAGCGGCAGCGGCAGCGGCAGCGGCAGCGGCAGCGGCAGCGGCACGCCAGCCATTCCTGCAGTGCCACAGGAGGGCAGCGTCAAGAGCCGCGGCGCCGGCGGGGCCGCCGCGTCGCACAAGCCGCGTGGGAAGCTCATGTTTGAATCGCCATTTGGCGGAGCCCTAGGGATGGCCGAGGCGCTCGCCGGCGCCCTGAAACCGAGGGCGACCTCTGATGCCGCCACCGGCATCAGCGGCAGCGGCGGGCCACCCCTCCAGCAGCAAAATCGGCGGCCTGCCGGGGGCGGCGGCGGCGGCCCGGAAGACGAAGAGGTGGTCGAGGTGGTGGTCGCATATCTGACGTCGTACGAGCACATGGGGCGGGCGCGGCTGTCCTGCACGTCGGGCTGCGGCTGCGAGCCCCGGGAGGTGGACGCGCACCACGACAAACACATCTCAGTCTCCGCCGCCGCCGCGCTGCGGGTCTGGCGCGCGGACGGCAATGGCGGCGGTGGGCTGGCGCGGTGCGTGGTGAGGGTTGAGGTGCTGGGGGGGACGAGCTCGGGGCAGCACAAGTTCAAGGTCATCCAGATCGTCACGCGCGCCAAGCGGGCGCACCATGCCGCAGCGGCGGCGGCGGTGGCGCCGGCGGCGGCGGCGGGGGTAGCGGTGGAGCGCAACCTGGCTGGCGGGGCCGGTGGGGGCGGGACGGGGCCGGGCAGCGCGGGGGCTGGGGCGGAGCGGTAGGCGGGACGGCGCGCCGGTCGGAGGGGCGGGCGTTCGGCGCAGGCAGGCGCGTCTGTTTTGCGCTGAGCAATCAGTTGTGCGGTCCGCCAGCAGTTGTGCGGCATGCACGTTGTGTGTTGAGTGTTCAAAGCGATGTAAATACGCAAGGGCCCATACACCAATCTTCATCTTGCTGGGTGACGCAACTACTGGCGCGACGCGCAATGTTTTTGAGCCGCCCGCGTTCAGGGCCCCCCAAAAAGGGTCTGCTGACAACAGTATCAGAGCGGCGCACGTGACGAGTATCAATGACGATGCAAGCGGCTTGCCACTGGCCGTGGCAGGCCAGCAAGAAAGCTTTGTGTGTGTGTGTGTGGGGGGGGGGGAACGGGGGTCAGGGAACGGCATGGCGCCAGACCGGCGCACAGAAGCGCATCGGGCGGGGCCGCCCTCATTGGCGCCGTGCCTGTAACGGCCGGACAGCGCGCCGGCGCGCCGCGTCGTCCCCACAAGCTGCAGATTGGGTGCGGGCCTGCCTTGCGCGTTCCCAACTCAGTTGACGCAGTCAAACGCAGTCAAACTTTGCCTGCGCACCGCTCCTTCCAAAGCTTTTCTGAATCCTTAAGGTTTCATAGTGCCCACAGCAGCCTTCCGCTGTCGGTGACGCCCACAAGTTCATGTGATTTACTGTTGCCTGGGATCACAGCTTAGCCAGGTGTTAGTGCTGTTGTCAACCGGGCGCAGCATTCAGGCAGGCATGTCATGGTCGAGCAGCAGACCGGCGAGTGGTGTCACATTGCTCACTGGCAGCGCCATCGGTCGCCGCTACCTCGCAGGAGAGTAAGAAACGCGTAATGTGGCGCTCTCGAAAGAATCAGGGGTTGCAGGCGCACACACACACGCCCGCCGCGAGGCGGCGAAAGCAGTGCGCGCCGCAACACGCGCGGGCCGCGACGGGCCGGGCGCACGCGGATGCTGCGTGGCTGCGTTGCGGCGAGACAGATGCAAAACACTTCTAGCAAAACAGAGTGGGTCGGGTTTGTTTCGCAACCCGACCGGTTTTGCAGCTTCGACGCAATGCGCTTGGACGAGACAGAAATTGGGCCGTGTGCCGACTGGACCAGGGGCCGCCTCGTGCTGAAATGGGCCGTCTCAGGCCCCCGCACGTGGAACCCGCTTGGCGCTGCGCTGCGCGCCGTGGCTGGGCCAGCAGCGCGCGACCGGCTGTGTAGCCCAGGGGCCGGGTCGCTGCGCAGCGCTCTGGGGTCAGGGTATAAATACAAGGCCTCGAGGACGCCCGCACAGCGTGATGGGGGCACACCCGAGCTATTCGGGGACAGCAGGGAAATGTTTGACCGCGGTCAACCGCGGGCGGCCGGTCTCCACCTCCACCAGGTCCCGCGGTGGGAAGATGACGGCAGGCGCTCGCGCAACGCCGCGCCGCGCAGCGCTCGCAGGCGCCTCGGCTGCGTCAGCGGCCGCCTGACAATTTGAGATCGAGGTCGAGATTGCTGCAGTCAAGATCGGTCAAGATCACTGCGGCAGGTCGGGGCGGTCCTCGCCAGACAGCAGTGTGTCCATCACGCTGACCACCGTTGACCCGGCGTCGTACGCGTCGTGCAGCGGGTCAAACACCGGGTGCACCGCGCGCGTGAGGCAGCGGTCAACGACAAAGTCAACCACCTGCGAGGTGTTTTGACCAACGGCGTGGGGGCGAGGCGGTCAGTATGAGAGCAGCGGGAACATGCGAGGCCGCGGGGGCGCCGAGGATCAATGGTGCCCCTGACTGGGACGCTGATTAGGTGGCAGCACTGGCCGCCCAACAGCCGGCGGCAAAAGCTGGCCTGCCGCGTCCCGCCGGCGAGCGCGAAGGATGTGCGTGGCCGAGCCCCGCCCCCGACGCGCGGCGCGCGGCGCACCTCATCCACCCGCAGCTGCGTGACGCCGGAGCCCGAGCCCCGCACCCCGGTCAGCGACGACATCACACTCTCGTGAATTCGCGCCCCCAGCCACCACCACCCCCTCCCGCCGCCACCCGCCGGCGACGGCCGCGCGGCGGCGCCGGCGACCCCGGCGGCGGCGACGACGGTGAAGAGCGCGGCGGCGGCGAGGCCCGCGAGGTCAGCGGGGGACAGCGGGGTGAAGGTGGGCTGGGTGCTGGCCCCCTCCAGGCACAGCGCAACCAGGAAGCCAATCTGCGCGGCCAAGGCGCAGCCAGAATTGGATAAAGTCGGGGCGACATAAGGGGGTCGGTTGAGGGTGAGGGGCTTTGCTGTTTGTGCGTTGTGTTGGCAAACGTGGCAGGGAGCTGGCGCGGGCCGGGCGGAAGGGGCCGGCGCAGCGCCCCAGGTATCGAACAAAGGCTGCGCTGGGGCATGAGTGTCGGCTGCGGCATCCTTGTGAAAAAAACATCAGGTCAAGCACTAAGCAGCGTGCGCGCGGCGCGGCGCCCACCATCGCAGAGCGGCCGGCCACAGACTCAAAGAGCACCATCTCTGAGCTGGCTTCCACGGCGGAGCTGCGGCGGGGTGGGGGG
>NW_014011959.1:8765-13741 GCF_000611645.1 Monoraphidium neglectum
GTCAGGAGGGGGGGCCGGGTGTGCTGAGGAGTGGGGGCGCGTCGGACCGCGATTTGAGGCGAGTGCTTGCGCGCTGCGATGCGAGCAGGCTGGTGGGGGGTTGCAGGAAGGGGGAAGGGGGTGCAAGGAAGCCGAGCATTCCATGAAGGGGCTGGGTCTGCGGGACACTGATGCGGGGCAGCTGTGGGGGAGCTGCCTCGAGCTGGGCCGCGCAGGTGGCACAGCCACACACACAGCGGTGACCGCCGCCCGAGGGCTGGTGCGGGCCGTGTCGCACCTTACAAGTGGCAACACTGAGTCCGGGCGGAAGCGCTGCTGCTGGTGCTGCGGCTGCGGCTGCAGCGGCAGAGAGCCGGCGGCGTTGAGGCCATAGACCGTCACACCGCGCGCCGCAAGCGCTGCCGCTGCAAGCGCCCCTGGCTGCTCGTCGCCCATTTCCTGTAAAGAAGCGGCCAATACAATGCTGCGACGCCGATGACGCATGGGTATGGCGCATATTGAGCCATTGCACGCTTGCTGCTGCGTGATCACTGCTGGCCGCTGCGCTCTGGCCCCCGAGGTGGCAGCACTTGTCTTTTTCATCATCGAGCTCATATGCTCCAAGAAACCGCAGGCAGCGGAGCAAGGTTGAGTGGTGGTGAACTGGTGATTTCGGCGGCAACGGCCCGCTTTGCCGCTGTATAGACAACAAACTTATGCGAGCGATAAAGTCGCGATTGTAATAATGCAACGCACTGATGGCATCGTGCACAGCCAACGATAAACTCGGCGCAGAAGACGCGTGGCATGAGTCGGCGCTGCGAGGTCAGCGTGCTGAAACTCGACAAGCGGTGATGACAGCATTGGCACTATCAGCGGTGTGAAAAAATGCCAGAAGTGATCTTTGCTTAACACCTCTCATATGCTCTGGCGCTGCGGCTCATATTTGGTTGGGCGTGAGACATTGTGGGCGCGATGCGCGGACGCGCTGGGTCCTGGGAACTGCAGCATGCAGCGCAACCACACGGCACACATGCAATGCTGAATGTGGCAGCCTCATGATGGTTTAAAAGTGGCTTACACTAGTCAGACAGAAAGGCATACTTGCCACCGCTTGCAAGCTCGGACGTAATTACACATGTCAGGAGAAGCGCACACGCGCGTGCCCTGAGGTGTCTGGCGGTTACCTCTGGTGTTGCAACCTCGAATGACTAAGCAAAGGCAGCGGCACCTGCGCAGACTGCGGCAGGCGGCGCAGCCTCGCAATAGCAAGGCCTCTGCGGCGCCGCACAAGCCAAGTGCGATGCCTCACTGCATCTCACAATATTGTTGCCTGCCAGCAGCTCGTGCGCATAAACCACATGGGTGACACACACATGGATGACCATGAATGCTAACGAGAACGTAGGCCTGCGAGTCTCCGAGAGCCCCACGCCACGCCAGCTGTAATAGCCTGCAGCAGAGGCTACCTCCCGGGCTTGGTATGATCGGGCACGCGCCTCGCCCCCGGCGTGTGATGACTTGACTGTCACGGTTGGTCGACCAGCGCAGGCGCGACCGCACTTGCTGCGCATGCGCACTCCGCACTGTTAATGGATTAATACAATGGATGCTATGATACCGATGGGCCGTGTCGCCTGCGATGCCATCATTTGCTGAGCTGGAGTCCTTGCGACACTTCAGAAAGCCCCCATGTGTGGCGGGTGGGTGTGCCCTTGCCAACCCCAAAGCCCGCGCCGTAGACCACACGCACCACAATAACACAACAAAAATGCACCGCGCAGCTTGATGCATCGGGATGCAGCGCGTCCAGAGCACAGAGCCGTCAGACCTTGAAGCCTGTGTCGTTGACTGATCTGATCTTGGCGTGCAGCGCGCTCGCGTCAGATTGCAGGCGCCGCACCTCGCCCTCCTGCCGCGCCATCTCGTCCTGCGTGTACGCGGTTTACATTACGGTCGCGTGCGGTGTGTGTGTGTGTGTGTGCTTGTATGTGTGTATGTGTGAGAGTGTGTGTGTGTGAGTGCGCGCTCGCGCGCATGCGTGCGTGCGTGCATGCGTGCCTGCGTGCGTGCCTGCGTGCGAGAATGCGCGGGCGGGCGAGCTCTGACGCACACAACAGACTTTAGGCGAACTTTAAGCTTCTCAGCTTTCGTAATACACAGCTTACCCGCCGGCTTGCAATTTCTGGAGAGGGGAGCCGTTGGGGTGGCTAGCGCCCCTAAGCAACCCGCCCGGACCTCTTTTAGGCCGCAGCTGCACCAGGCATTCGCCCCTGCACACACTCTTCAGGTTGGTGCCGCCCGCTTGGCAGCAGCCCCTGCCCCCACAAAGATGCGCACGTGCCTCAAGCATGTAAGAATCGCACCTTCATAACCAGCGCCCCCCGCCTGATCTGGTGCAGCCCCCGCGAGATCTGATCTAAGATCTGATCCTGCGCCACCGTCTCCGCATCAATGGCACCTGCCTCCTCAGCAAAGCCAGCCTTGGCCAGCCCTGAGACGTCGACCGTCGGGCAGCTGCTGCTGGCCGGGCCCTGTCCATCCCCGCAAGCCGCAGCCGACGGTGCGTGGACCGCAGGCGGCGTGCGGCCAGGGTTAGCGCCACGCTCCTTGCTGCAGGGCTGCGCAGCCGCCGCCGCCGCGGCGCCACCGGTGGTTGTGGCCGCCCTGCGAGCCGCATATGTGGGCGTGTCAGCAGCGACGCGTGCAGCACCGTGGGGCGAAACCACCCTCCCTCCCTCCCTCCGCCAAATCACTGACAAAACACAGTAGGGAGACTGTAGTTGGCTGTGTCTGCGCAGCAGAATTTGAAGCAGTTTTCACGCCAGCTTGGCGTGCAGCAAAGCTCACTCAGCCACGCAGGCCCGCCCCCGTGGGCGCGCGCGCGCCCCCACCCGCGCCGCCAGTGGAAGTCGTCCGTGCGCCGCTCCGGCTCCGTGAAGCGCGCGCAGCAGAAGGAGGCGCAGCATGAGCGCCGCATGAAGGCGAGGGCGCGCTGGGAGTAGGTGACGTCAGCGCCGATCTGTCGGGTTGCATGTTGTGTTTGGCCACGTGAATGCCGGAGGCGCGCCGTCTGAGCGCGAGTGGAGGGGGGCAGCAAAGCAGAGGACCGCCCGCCATGGCCGCAAGTTTTTTTTACTGGCGCGGCGGCGCGACAGCGTGGCGCGCAGCCTGGCGGCCGCTTGTCGATAGGTTGCCTCTTATTCCGGCAGCTCCATCAACAGGATTTAGCATGCACAGAGCCCGAGTGCGTGGCGGGCGCGCTGTGCCGCCGCCAACGCGCACTTTGTCCATCCCGGCTGTGATCCGCTCCATTTGGTACCCCTGGTCTCGCAGCGCCGCCGCGGTCGAGGCCGCCAGGTCCGAGGCCTGCTCCATGGCGCGCAGCGCGCGCTGCGCCGACGCGGTCGTGTCCTTGTGCTGCTGCGCGGCCTGCTGAAGAATATGCTTGCTGTCTACGCATTTGAGGTCCCCTTTTTGGAGGTCGCCCTTCATCTCCATCAGGCTGGGGCGACTGTGTTCCTGGGCAAAGAGCTCCGCCCGTGGCCCCTCTCCGAGAGGAACACTGACGCCATATTTCATGCGTGTGCGATGATTTTGGGCCATTTTAAGTGGAAAGGAAGGGGACAAGTGGTCGAGTGCAGTGTGAGAGGCGGGGAGTTGCGTGAAGAGGCAGCAGGATTTTGATGTTTATTGAGATAAACTTGGCTCTATAATACGTATTAGCATTTATTGTGCACATGAAGCCACGATGGCCTCGTTTTGCGCCGGCGGGTTCAGAAAAGAACCGTTGATTTAGGAGTCAGAAGCCTGTCCATGAGGGAGGGCCTAAATAGCAGGCAGAGGGCCTAAATAGCAGGCAGATCGTCATAAATATCGGATTCAAGAGGTGCGGTGCCACGCGATTTCAAGCCACGCGTTGCCACCCAATTTGCGTTCTGCAGTGGTGCTTTCCCCGGCGCATGCCTGCTGGTGAGCCCAGTCCGGTCCACGGGGACGCAGCAGCGGCAGCCGATGGACCGTGGCGCACGCGCACGCCGAGGGACGGCACGCAGGTGGCACGCACCCCGCGCAGGGACAGTCATGCCGGGCAGCCCAGACCCTAGGTGTGCGCCGCCCTGGCTGGGGAGCCAGTGGCGGCGCGCGCTGCCGTCTCGTACTCTGCTATCAGGTTCATTTACAGCGGGGGCGAGCGCAAGCCTGTTTGCACGCACGCACAAGGGCAGACGGCCCTGCCCGCCCGAAAAGCCGCGTGAAACCGCGATCGCAGCGCGCACACAAGAAGCCGGTGCCGCTGGATTACAAACACACGAGTACAGAAACGCAATCAAACGCCGGGCTGCCGCCCTGGCTTCATGCAAGGTGAGCATCCCGCAAAACCCAAGCCGGGCTCAAGTGTTGGGGTGCGCGTGTGCGTGCATACATGCAGGTCTGGGGTCTGCTGGTCAAAGTCAAAGTTCGAGGTGCGAGCAAAGTGTCGGCGCGCTGCTTGCGGGCGCGCGGCAGGAACGCGCGTGGGCGGCAGCGAGGTCGCGGGGAGGGAGGACGGGGGCCCGGCAGCGCGCGTCTCCGCCGCGGCCGCCGCGCTCGAACGGCGCAGCGCATGCCTGCGGCCGCCCCAGCCGGTGGCGAGGGAGCCACATAAACATCATTGGGCCCGGCCATCGGGGAAGAATGGGGGGGGGGGGGTGTGGTCGCGGGAGGCTTCGCCGGGGGGCATTCGCACTCGCCCCCACCGCGTCGCGCGGCACCCGCGGGCCCCCCGCGGCCGGCCGCGCGGCGGCTGCGGCCCCCACGGGCGCAGTCACGGCCAGGGCGCGGGGCGCGGGGCCGGGGGTCTGCCCCTTTGAATCCTTGCGGCCGCGTCATGCTGCGTCTGCGGGCTCTTCGTAGCCCTCCAGGTCGAATGTGAAGGTGCGGCTGCAGCACTGGTCGGCGTCCCTGGTCACACCCACCAGGGCGTCGGCCTTTGGGGGGTGGGTGCCGAGAGGGGGGGG
>NW_014011958.1:0-12514 GCF_000611645.1 Monoraphidium neglectum
CACCCCACCTGTCCAGCTCAACCCCATCTTCTACGACTCGTCTGTGCTGACCCTGGAGGCCAGCGGCACCTTCTGGTACAGCGACACACCGGACGTCCCCGGCTCACAGTGGAGCTGCTCTGCGTTCCCGCGCATAGCCACCTGGGGCAGGTGGGCAGGCGCACCAGGCCGGCTTGGGCCCTGTCTTTGAGAGCAGCCGCCCGGCCCAGCCTGCGTAATAGCCGGCATGAGCAAGCGGGGTTGTATGGGCACGTTTTGTTTCTGTACAGGGTGCTGGCAAAGGGACATATGCCAAGGAGCAAAGCCGGCGGTTGGTGCAGGCCCAGCTTTGCCTCGACATACAACCAGCTTGAGTCTCCGCTCAAGCACTGCAACCTTTTGGCCTGGCGTGTGCCAGCACAGCAACCAAAGCCCTTGCAGCAACATCTGCTGGTTGCTGCGCAGCACCCCCCCCCCCTCCGCAAATTGTCGCCCACGTCGGCGTCCAAGCAATAGCACCCGTCGATGACCTTCACGTTGACCCCGACTTCACCACAGGTTCACAGTTTCCGCGAGTGGCAAGCGCCTGTGCTTCGTCAACACGCACTGTGAGCTGGCCCCTAGCCGCTGTCAGCAACGACCCGGTCTGGTTCAAGCTCCACGCGGCAACCTGCTGGCCAGCAGACTGTTGGCACCCATGCTGCTTGACCCACCTATGAACCTACCGTGTGTTGCTGCCCCTTGTTCCGCAAGCAAACAACCTGCCCACCCAATCAAGCCTATATGCCCATCCACCTGTGAAAAAACCTTAGTCGACCATGAGAGTGAGGAAGCTCGCACCAAGGCGGCGCAGCTGCTTCTGAAGCAGCTGCCCATTGTCTCGCAGGGCCTGCCGACGATCGTTGTCGGTGAGATCCCAGCACATCAGCTGCTGAGCCGCGCCATCAACGCGCCCTTGGTGGCCGGTAGATGTGACGCGTATCGCATTGCTATCCAACCATTTGCATGATCTGCCTGCCTGATGCTTGCGAACTCACCAGCGCCATTTCCAGGACGGGCCGCTTTGCCCTTGGCTGTTTGCCCAGCTCACCCGCGCCCCCCTTTACTTCCCCCGTCTGTGCCCCCTCAAGGTGACCTGAACTGCGGCGAGGAGTCCCCCGCGGTGGCGTGCCTGACCACAGAGCTCACAGAGTGCAGCAGTTGCTGCAGCAGCATCGAGGGGCTGCTGGGCAAGGTGGGTGTGCACGCTGTAGGAGGTCATGGTGGTGATCGCAAATGACAGGGTGGTGATCAACCCAGCTGACGGGTCGACCACCCCTCGCCATCCACTCCTCGCTCAATGGATCAAATTCTCCAGGACCCTGGGCGTACGCCTGCCACTGAATGTTGGACTGATGTAGTATGGGACTTGGGAGCGCTGCATGGCCTCTCGAGGCTGGCCATTGATTGTCCTTTGGTTGTTGGTGCGGCGCTACGTTGGGATGATAACTTAACTCCAATGATAACTTAACTCAATCTACTGTACGATCATCTTACCAGGTTGGCACATTTGTGGGCTTTGACTGCTCAATCGACAGCCAGGTGAGTGTTGAGGAAGATTGATTTGCAACAGCAGCTTTGCATGTATGCTTTGAGTCAGGTGGCAGGGGGCTGTGAGATGCTGTTGCGCGGCTGCTGTCGCCCTTGCGATTCCACCAACTAGCCAATGCCTGTCACGCCGCCCTGCATGTCTCTGGCGGACATATGTTCCCACTGTGTTGATGGCCAGATCGACTTCATTTTCGCCAACAAGGGCTTCAAGCCTGCCGCATACGGCGTCGCCCCGGACACCCGTGAGCACCTCTTCTCAGCTTGTGCGGCTTGGCTGCTCAGCAATGCCACACCTCCTCACCCTTTCCTGCTGTGCCTGAGCACCCCCTGTCGAATAGGCCGGCCTGCGGGCTGTTTCACCCGCCCCCGCCCAGCAAAAGCCCGTGCGCCCTGCCGCCCCTCACCAGGCGAGAACGGCCACTGCTGCTCGGACCACCGCCCTGTCATCGCCGACGTCGAGTTTGACCCCGATTATGTCATCCCCGAGGCGCCTTCCTCTGATTCAGCCGCCGCAGAATCAGCGGGCGGCGACGCCGCTGACCCGTCGGCCGCCGTCGCTGCGGAGGCCGGGAGGCTGGTTAACTCAGCGGCCGAGCACGCGGCCAACGCACTCAACTCGCTGTTCAAGGGGCTGTGAGCATGGCGGGCCATCACGATGCATAGTGGGGTTGCTGCAGGCAGCAGGCATCCGCGCAACGCCCAACTTGGCACACACACTGGCACGCACAGTTGCACTTGTTTACAAAGAAGCCGTTCAGTCAAAGAAGCGCCACTACCTTGTGTTGAGAAGCTGGTGCCTTGGTTTTGGAGAACAGCGACCACATTTGCACACAATTGTTTGTTAGATGCTGTGGCTTGTTTATGTGCTGAGTTCAGTCTTATCTGGCAGGATCTCGTGACATGTAAAGCCGTATTTCACTTGAACAAGTTGAGCATGCATACTGGATTAAGCACTGCAGCGTGTACGAATGCCCGCCTGTTTGGGGGCATGTTGGTATGCCATGCCGTCACCGGCAGGCCTTTCCCGCGATTTCACCTTGCGTGCCTCGATGGGGACAGCTGCCACCAGGTGCCTTCTACTAGACACACCTGCTCAGCGTTTTGTATCATGCGTGTTCTGAGCTGGACTGTCTGAGTGCGGGAGAACTACCGTAACTCATACAGTTAAAATACGATAAAACAATTGATGTTTCATATCCGTTGTTGCTGTTGCGAGGGATAGCTGACAGCCTGTCGTGAGCTGGCGGCAGGGTGGCGGCGCCTGCCTGGCAGGGCGCAGGTGCAACTGCGTCCACAGGGCTTCCAGCGTCTCGCAGGCACCATCAACCCAGAAGCGCCGTTGAAGCCGGCTCTATGTACGTATCTATATAAATCAAGGCGTCTTAGGCCTCGCGCGACCGTCCCTTCTGGGGCGTCGTAGCCGCTAGGCCGCGGGTTGCAGAATCATCGGCCCGCGGCTTTCGCGTTCAGCTTGAGGAGCACGGAATTAATGCAGCGTGTTGAAGAAAAGGGGTGCCTGTAAGCCCCGCGGTTCTTGATTCGGCCAGCACAGCAACAGGGCTTGTCCTGGAGTGCACCACGATTTGAGGTTGGTATCAAATAGAAAATTCAATAAATCATACATCTTCGCGTGCGTATCATGCGCAATCTGCCAACATGTGCACGGCCCGCTGTGCCGGCAGTGCCGCACCCCTGCAACAGCTCAAGGCACTGCACTGGTGTGCTCTGGCTGCGCCCGCCCATGCAGCTCAATGGGCGCTGGTGGATCCGCCTCTACGGCGGCGGTCGCAAGCTCGGCGGCGGTGCTGCTTCTGCCAGCGTACGCTGCCAGCGGTTATTCTGTGCCCGCTGGCCTCACTCGCAAGATCGGTGCGTACGTGTGGAGGGCGTGTTGATGGCCTCGATTACGCCAAGCGGCCAGGCACGAGTGGCTGCAGCGCAGCTCCATACATCCCTGAGCGCCTAGAATGCGCCACGAAGTAGCACAGGGCACACGCCCCCCCTGGTGTGTCCTGGTAAAACGCCCGCCCGTTTGTGCCCGCCCCCACACCGGGCCCCCTCCCCCCGCACCATCCCGACGCCGCACCGTACGCAGCCGGCACTGAGCCAAAGCTCCTGCTGCGGCGCAGCGGCGCGCTCTCTTTGCGGCAGCGGCGGCACTCGCACACCTACCAGGCCGTAGCTGCCGCCGCGCTGCTGCACCACATACGCGGCACACTGCTTGCCCAGATGGCAGACCACCAGAACGCGGGCGTGGACGCAGCCTTGGCTGCAGATGCGGCAGCTGTCGCTGCAGAGACCGCAACGGTGCTGCCCCAGACGGCTGAGAGCAAATCAATGATTGCCGCCACGGCCCAGCTCCAAGGTGTACGGACGAAACGCGGCCGCTGCTGGGATTGCGCGGTGGCGGGCGGCGACGCCGACAGCGTCGGGGCTGTGGCGGTGGCCGGCACGAGGCGGAAACCCTTGGCCGGCGCCTCGCGCCTGCTACGCCAGGGTGCGGCCTCACTGCTGTCTGGCCTGGCCTGTGGCAACCGGCTGCAGCTGCGCCAGCAGCATAGCGGCAGCAGCAGCAAGGAAGGCGGCAGCAGCAGCGGCAGCAGCGGCAACAACGGCAACAACGATAACAGCGGCAAGAGTGGCAGCAGCGGTTTCGGGCCCTTGATGGCGAACGTGCCGGGCAAAGTCGAGTCCACGGACGTGGACAGCGAGGACAGCACGGCTGCTGTTGCCGCTGCGACTTTCGGGGCCGCGGGCCGTGATGACGGCGGCGCTGCCAGCCTGTCTGCTGACAACCCCGCCGTGGACGGCGCCGACGCTGCCACTGTGTCCAAAGATGCTGGCGGGGCAGTGGGCGCGGCAGTGTCAGCGCGCCCTGAGCTGCAGGAGGCCGGCAACGCGCAGCTACAACAGGAAGATGTGGAAGTGGCAGCCACTGCGGCCGACGCCAAGTCAGCATTCTGGAGTGCTGTGGCAGCGGCTGGCGGCGAGGAGCTTGAGGTGCAGCGCCAGAAGCGCCGCAGCCGCCGTAAGCAGCAGCAGCAATGGATGGCAGACGCGCTCGTGCGAGAGGCCGCCTGCGCCGAGCAGCAAGCGCAGAAGCTGATGCGCGCCGCAAGTGCTGCTAGCATTGAAGGGGGCTGCGAGAGGAAGGGCGAGAAGGGCCGCCACAAGACCAGCAGCGGCGGCAGCAGCAGCAATGCCGGCGGCGGCGGAGGCGGCTTTGGCGGCGAAAGCAGCTGCAGCAGCAGCAGCAGCACCAGCAACGGCAGCAGTAGTGTCAGCAGAGCCATGGCCAACAGCAGCAGCAGCAACAGCGGCAGCAG
Source organism: Monoraphidium neglectum (assembly GCF_000611645.1). Lineage (NCBI taxonomy): Eukaryota > Viridiplantae > Chlorophyta > Chlorophyceae > Sphaeropleales > Selenastraceae > Monoraphidium > Monoraphidium neglectum. The sequence continues at coordinate 4,896 of NW_014011958.1, forward strand.
CAGCAGAACCATCAACAGCCGCGACGACAGCAGCAAGCATGAGGAACACAGAAAGAGGGACTCCCAAAGCAGCAGGAACGATGGCGGCTGCAGCAGCACAAGTGAGGGGATGCAGCAGGAGCGCAGCCAGCAAGAACGCCGCCAGCGCCGCAAGGACCGCAGGCACAGCCACAGGACCCGCGATGGTGGTGGCCACAGCGGGGGCAGTAGCCAAGACTACGCACACAGCGGAAGCGGCCACAGCCACGCTCGGGACGGCCACGGCAGCAGCCACAGCCATCATGAAAGCCATAGCCGCAGGAGCAGAGACAAGGACAGCAGCAGCAGCAGCACCACCACCACCGCCGCTAGCAACAGCAGCGGCAGCAGCAGCAACAGCAGCAGCGGCAGCAGCGCGTGCCGCGGCAGCCGCAGAGGCCGCAGCATCGTCGACACGCCACGGCGCCAGGACGTCATGTTGGAAGGCCCCTTCTCCTGCGCCTTTGATGCCGACGGCGCCGAAAATGGCGGCGCCAGCGCTGGTTGCGCCTCTGGAGATGGCAGCGCCAAGGCCGCCGCCGGCTGCGACGCCCCCCGCGCGCGCGCCGACGCCGCAGCCGCCCTCGCGGCCGCCTCCGACGTCAGCGGTGCCGCGGCCCTGCTCGGTCTGCGGCGCGCGCGGCAGCTGCGCAAGAAGCTGCGGCGGCCGATGTTTGTGGGCAAGGAGGGCGGTGGCCGCGCGTTTGACGCGTACTACCGGGGGGAGGTCGGCTGCGGCGGCGCCGCGTGCAAGGGCGTGTGGCTCGTCGCGCGGCTGTTCAGGTTTGCGCCCGTTGCGCGGCCGACGCTGCTGCCGGACATTCAGGAGGCGCTCGCCGCCGAGGCAGCGGCCGCCGCCGAGGCGGCCGCGGAGGCGTCTGTAGCCGCAGCACGGGCCCGGGCCGAGGCGGCCGAAGGCCAGGCGCGCGCCGACGCGGCGGCGGCCGCGGCGTGCGAGGCCAAGGCGGCGGCGGAGCGCGTGCTGGCAGAGGCTGTCATCGCAGCGCTCTCTGGCGCGACCCCAAAAGCAGACGGCATCCCTGTGGCGCTCGCGCCGCTTCCCCTCGTGCGCGTCGACGCGTGCGCGGGCCCAGGCTGCGACTGCGACTGCGACTCGCCGCCCGCCCACGCGGCAGACTGCGCCGCGGCCGGCGGCAGCTGCGGTCGCGACGCGGCCGGGGCGTCGGGCATGCTGGCCCGACTCGGCTTCAGCGGCTGGGGTGCCCTGCGGCGCGAGACGGCCGCCGTCGAGGCAGTGAAGGCATGAAAGCCTGGGGTGAGATGTCAGTGCAGGGAGGTCGCGCCTCCCTTTCCTCGGCCGCGCCCCATCATGGGCTTGTGCTTATACAAGCCGATGCAGCCTGTCGTGCGGACCACCCGCCTGGCCGCGGCTCCCGAGAGCCGCCCCGGCACGTCGCCACTGCGCACGCCTGAATAAGCGGTGCTGGTGCTGGGTGGTATAGCCGATATTCAAGGCGCGCCCTGGGCGAGGGCGTCAGCAACCTCGGAGAAATCGCCACTCCGTAGGCAAACATCATGTTGCAATTGATCTAATGTTTCGGACGCCATGATCTCAAATGTCACTCCAATGCGTTTGCCGCGAATGCGCCGCACTCACGCCGCGCGCCGAGCAGCGACACCGCACACCGTAGTCGCCGCGCCCCTGGGTGCAGTCGGGGAGCAATAGCGGGGCGCAAGTCCCACAACCAGAGTCCGCTTGCCAGGGACGCGCGGCTGGGGGCCCCTGGGCCAACTGGGTTCTCTCTACCACTGCCAATGCGTCTCGCCACCTTTCTTTACCTTTTGTATCCCATCAATCATTGCGTGTGGCGAAACGCGCGCACGATCAGGGGTTACGGCCTTCTCCTGGGGTGAGACAAGCGCCCTGCAGGAGCATTTGGGGCGCTCAAGGCCAACCGCGCGGCCCACTTGAACTCGGCTGCCAACAAAGTTGTCACGGCGGCCCGCGCCGCCAGTGCACCGCTTTGCCGCATACAATATACTGCTGGCACTCCCGTCATACCTCTCGCACTGCACACAAAACCACGAGCGCAGCCAAGCGGGCACATGGCCATATAATCATTTCGCATGCCAAACTGACCTGTGTCTGTCCGTCTGCCGGTTGAGGTCTTTTCTCTTAAATGTCATGCTCCCTGCCTACCGAGCCACCTGATCACATGACGCCTGAACATACTGTAACCCACAAAATCATGCAAGATGCCAGCACTTGATTCTGAAATCCAGGCACAAGACAGAGGCAATATTGCAGGCAGACGTCACCCGGCACGAGAACCACCGTGACGTCAGACCACTGCCTTCTTGTTGCTAGGGAGTTCACACGCCTTTCCGAGGAAAGCAAGTAGTGCATGACCGCTGCATACGCGTTCCCCAGCCATTAGGTTGCCACAAAGGGGCTCAGACATCAGCAGTCAGGGTAGAAAACCATGCAATGCACGCGCATGCACACGGCCCTGAATGTCTGAAGGCCCCTTACAACATCCAAATCACGCGTTTAAGAACGTGCCGGGGACGCGCCCGCCGCGCCAGAGCGCGCCATTGATGGGCGGCCCCACGTTCAGATGCGCCATGTTGCCCGCCTGACTACCGGCAGACGCAGCCTGCCAATGCAGCGGCACTCCCTTCGTCCCGCCGCCCTGGGGACCGTACACGGCCGCAGTCTGCTGCAGGTACAGAGGGCCGCGCCGCCCAGCATCAAAGCTAGCGGAGCCCTGCCCTGACCCCGGAACGACCGCCCTTTTGAAGTCCCAGCCGCCAGCTGCCAGCAGCTGTGGGGGCCACCCCTTCACGCCCGCATGGACGGGTGGCTGCCACTGCTGCTGCTGCTGCTGCTGCTGCTGCTGCTGCTGCTGCTGCCGCGCATGCTGCTGCCGCGCATGCTGCTGCCGCTGCTGCTGCTGCTGTGCCTGCTGCCAGCAGTGCTGCTGCCCCCACTGCTGCTGCTGCACGTGCTCCTCCGCCTGCTGCAGCTGCTGCTCTTGCAGGTGCTGCTCCAACAGCAACTGCTGCTCGCGCTCCTCCTCCTCCCTGGCCTTGTGTCGAAGGAACCTCCTGTGCCGCTTGCCCCCTCGGGTGTGGCGGCCTCGGACAAAGGGCACGCTGTCTGCCGCCGGCTCCTCCCCGTCCGGACCCTGCCAGGCCTCGTCGTCTCCGCCCGCCTCTTGCGGGCTGCCACTGACGTCGGCCCCGGCAGTCAGCAGCGAGGGAGGCTGCTCCTCACCCTCCCCCTCGCCCTCGCCCTCGCCCATGCTCTCGGCCTGCAGGGCCCCGCCAGTGCTGCTGGTGCGCGGGGTGGGCTCCCCAGAGTCCTGCGGCGTGCTGGCGTCGTCGCTGAAGCCGGCGCTGGCATTGGCCTCAGGAATGACTGATGCCGCGGGCGCCTCGGCCTCCTGCGTCGGTGAGCGTGAGGGCGATGCGTATGGACGTGTGCAAGAGGCCGCTGGAATGGAGGGGTTTTGCTGCTCAACGGTTGAAGGCTGGCCAGTTTGACAACGCCCATAAGGCAGCTGAGCGGCCATATTCCGGGTCACCCGCCCGCCCCTCCTCGTTGCCCTCAGCCTGCCCAGCCACCAAACCAGCCTGATAGCCACTCACCTGGTCTTGGCCCTCATCCGTGGCCCCACAGGCAGAGTTTGGCTGCGGCTCCTGGCCTGGAGGGCCATGGGGCGCCTCCCCTGCCTCCATCTTGGTGCTCGTCGTGAGGGCCTGTGGGTGACGACAGGGGCGAGCGAGCCGATCAGGAGGAGGTGCTGAGGCAAGGCCCGCCAAGGCCCGCGCAACAGGGAAAGTAGGCTGCAGGCTTCACCAGCCCTTTGCAGGCAGCAGGCACAAGCAGTGAAGACGCCCAGAAATCGCAGTCTATTGCACACGCTCTGTAGGGATCTGAAACAGGCATGCCCACCAACCTGTAACCCCAGCAAAGCCACCCCTCACCTGGAGTGACCGCTCCCCGCTCAGCGCGCAGCCCTCCGCATCTCCCCCTGGCACATCCTCCTCCTCTTCTTGCGGCGGCGTGCCGTCCACGCACTCCGTCCCCTGGTGCGGCGGCGCTGCCATCTCGGATGGCTCCTGAAGTCATGAGCGATCAGGTGAGGCGCAGCGCGCAGGATGTGAAGGGCCCCTTGGATAGGAGAAACACGTTGCAGCGTGGCTGGGGCCCCAGGTAACCAGCATCAAGGCTTTCACACGGGTCATGACGCGGCAGGAGCTGCTCTGTAGTGCGCAGCCGCGCGGCCACTTCCCTGGCGCTGAGTGTGCACAGCCCCGCCTCATGGGCGCCCTGCAGGGTTCCGCTGCTTCTAAGGGGCGGCCCATCCACCCAAGCCCCTCTCGCGCACCATGATGAAGCAGCCCATAACATCGGCCGCCCCGGCAGCGACAGTGACGGCGCCGTGGGCGGCCTTCTCCTTTTTCAGAGACTCCAGCTCGGCCGCCACCCCCTGCCACCGGCAGAGAGGGGAGTCGTGATCAGCATGGGACTGATCCAGGGGCATGTTGGGTTCAGACACTGGGGCTGGAATGCAGCGAGCATAGCTGGCCGGCACCACAAGCCCACCGCCACCACCGCCGCGCCGTCGCCCATTTCCCCAGGCGGCCTCACCTGCAGCTCACAAGCCGCGGCCTGCTGCTTGACACCGACAATTGCGCCCACCACCACGGCTGTCACGATGGCCTCACGCTCCCGCCTCTCGGCGTCGACACGCCGCGCCTCGGCCTGTTGGGAAATGTAAAAGCGCCAGGGGCCATTGTGAGGCGTCGTTAGAGCACACGTGGGTAGAGGTTAGATGGTGGAAAGCAACAAGCAAGGGCACCACGCATAGGTCGGGCTCCTAGGCTACAGCACGCGGTTCGGCACCAAGTCCTTGTCTACATACATGCAGCAGCCCCTCACCCCCCTCACCTGCTTCATTACCGCCTGCGCGTCTTCCACCTCCGCCCATATGATGACCCTGGAGAAGGCGGTGGCGGTCATGTCCGCAGCCGCCAGCCTGGTGAGGCAGTCCTCCTCCTCCCTGCGCAGCTGCTCCGCCCTGGCACGCAGCTCCACGTCAGACCTCTCACGCTCCTGCGGCGCACATGGGGTGTTGGTCGTATGCGCAAGCAAGATGAAGTGATGCATTTGCAGCGCGCTCTGTAGGTTGCCAACAGTGCACGTGAGCTGCACCGAGGCTGGCGCGTGGCGCAGGAGTGCTGGTGCCTCTGGCCGCCAGTCTGCCCTGGCACCGCGCCGATAGCAACGGGCCTGCCATTCAAGCAATGACTGCCCAGTGCTCCCCCACTCCCAAGCAGGGCGCGCCTCCGGCGACCCACCACGTCCAGCGCCCTTTCGTCCCGCTCCAAAGCCGCCCTGCTCTGCCGCACCTCCTCCTTTGCCTGCGCCACCTCCTGCCGCTTCCTCTAGGGAGTTGGGGGACGAAGGGGCCGTTTGAGGAAGGGGGGGGGCTAAAGGACGAAGCGCAGGGCAGGGAGTGTTGGCGTAGCCCGCTTGAAGGCTGCGTGGCATAGCTGGGCCTGTCGTAGACTGCAAACAGGCAGCATACAGAGCAGCGCTCGCCGTCGGCACCCTGCAGATGCCACCAGGCCGCACCACCCGCTGACCTGGCAGCAGAAGTTGAACGCGCCCTGCCTCGCCTCCAGCAGCTCGCTGTGGGCGGCCTCGTCCACGCGCAGGGCCTGGCGCTTCGCCGCCAGTGCCTGCGTCAAGGGCGGGCGCGGTGGATGGCAGGTCGCGGCATCGGCCTGGGTAGACACATAAATGAATCGAGGGGCGGGCCGCTGCTGGAAAAATGCAGAGTGTTCGGCTGCCCCCCGAAAACGGAGCCATGCATATGGCAAGGGGGGTGGACCTCCGCCCGCCCTGAAGACAACACCCCACGACTGACAACCAATCCCCTCACCTGCTCCTCCTCCGAGACCATCACGCGCCATTGAGCCCGCTCCAGCTCGAACGCATCAACCGCCCGCTGCAGCTCCTCCATACCGTGCGCCGCGGCCTGCTGCTCAGCCTTGGCGAATGCACCCGCCACCATGGCCGCCACGAGCGCCTCGCCCTCCCGCCGCTCGGCGTCGTCTTGCCTTGCCTCCGCCTGCCCGAGACGATGCGGTAACGGCGCAAGGGGCGATGGTGAGTGGTCACTTATGCACCAGAGGGCAAGGAGTGAGCAAAGGCAGCTGGCAGTGGCCACCCACAACCAAGACAACGACACATCAGGCCCTAAAGCCGGGCTATGAATGCACAAACCTCCCTACCTGCGGTGCACAGCGCCGTGTCGTTTGTGCACCAGGCTGCATCTCCCTCCCACCCCCAAACCCCTTTAGTCCGTATACCCTCTGTCGGCCCGCCCGCACCTGCATCACGGCGGCCTCCGCGTCCGCTGCCTTTGCCCTCATCATCACATTTCGCACGGCCATAGCGGCCATGCCCGCCGCAACCAGCCTGGTGCGCATGTCCTCCTCCATGACCTGCAGCCCTTCCTCCCTGGCGCGCAGCTCACGGTCCACCCGCTCCTGCGCCTGCGTGACGCAAGCGTTCACATGCGCGCACGCGTGCGCGTGTGTGTGTGTGTGTGTGTGTGTGTGTGTGTGTGTGTGTGTGTGTGTGTGTGCGTGTGTGTGCGTGTGTGTGCGTGTGCGTGCGTGTGCGTGTGAATGCACGCGCGCGCGCGTACGTGCGTGTGTTTGTGTGTGTATGTGCTGCAGTGGGTGGGGGTTGATAAGTAGCTGTTTTTGTTCTCCAATCAGACAGCGGGCACGTCACAGGCGTGGCACCGCGTGCAGCTGGCAGCCCGCAAAACTGAGCGTCCGAGGCGCCGGCATGCCCGCACAGCAAGACCACCCGTCGCGTCTCCCACAAAGCTGCGCCCCCAGCAGGGTGTGCATGCGCGGCGCACCATTTGCCGCGCCCGAGACTCTTGTGACCACGCCTCCTTGCGCTGCTGCAGCTTCGCCTGGCCCCGCGCCAGCTGCGCCTGAGCAGACTGGGGAGGCAGCAAGCGGCCGGGCAGGGCAGGGGAAGGTGAGGGGCAAGGCTGACGCGACGGCGGAAGCCCCTGGAGAAGCGGCGTGCAGACTGGTCGCTCGCGCTGGGGGCGCACACACGTGCTCTGACTTGTGGCAGGCAGCGCACACTGAACAACCTCTAGCAGCCCTGCAGGTGCTGGGGAGCAGGACCCCCTCCCACCTGGAAGTACTTAGTCATGGCGGCAGTGCGCTCCTCGACCGCCTGGGCGTGCACCGCCTCCTCCCTTTGCAGGCCCTCGCGCTTCGCCGCCATCGCCTGGGTAAAATGTGGAGGGTGATTGGGATGAAACATGTCACCAGTAACGCCACCGCGACAAAAGTCGATGTGTGGACAATTGCCAGGAAGGAAGCTGTTCTGCTGGCTGTACTGCAAACTCAGATTGAGCAAAGGGCATGAGGGCGGGCCCAGGCCCCCAAACGCGCACGTCCCGCCCAACGGATCCTCCCTCACCTGCTCCTCCTCCATGATCTCAGTGCGCCGCGCGGCCCTCTGCTGCTCCAGCGCCGCGACCGCTGCCTGCAGCTCCCCCTGCTGCTGGGCCAGCTGCAGCGAGGCCTCCTTT